>NC_057810.1:570026637-570077187 GCF_018294505.1 Triticum aestivum
GCGCCTATGCTGGAGTGAGGGATTATGGTACTTAGGGGGGTGCGTGTGACATGGAGAGAGAACAAGGGCGGAGAGTGTTGGATGGGTCTATATGTATAGCGCGAGCGAGACATGTGTATGTGTGAACCAGGGAGATATAAGGTCAGTTTGGCTTGCGTCCTGAGCATCTTTTGTGCCTGGCCTGGGGTTGTGGCTAGATTTCATGCACGCTTGTTTGGTTGCTACCCTGTGAAAAAAAAGCCCACCTGGCCTGGGTTCCCTTGCACTTTAATTAGCCTGGCTAGACTCCAGACACTGCAAGTAGCCTGGCCCAGGCGACCAATTTCGAACGCCTGGCCGTGCCTGGTCGTGCGGCCATGAGGGTAACAACAACATGGATGGATATTAGCATTAAATAATTACTACATGGATTGATTGATGGGACGTTGATGCTTTGCCTGGCCCAGGCATGAACCAAATGCTTCAGCACCACACAAGCCTGGCCAGGCAGAAATATTTTACATCTCACGTCCACACCAGGCAGTACTGACCATCAAGGCATGAGGGTCAGGTCACGAACCAAACTGACCAGTAAAGTTTGAGAGAGATTGAAGAGCCCCGATAAGGCTGAGTGGTGCGTCAGATAGCTGAGAGGGGGAAAGAGATATTCTATCCGCTCGATAATGCAGTGCATGTAAATTTTTTAGAAGTCAAACTTTGGAAACTCTGACCAGGTTTACGCAAATGTTATTTATATCTACAATACCAAAGATACATCATACAAAACTACATATCATGGTGAATCTAATGGTATATGTTTGCCGTACTAGATGTAATTGTTTTTCTCCAGGTACATGGTCAAACTTTGTGATGTTTGACTTTTCAATAAATCTATATGCTATGGACCGAGGAGAGTGCCTAAGTCGAGACAGATCAAGTGCCTATGAAGGAGAATGAGTAAGTGTGCAAAAAGAGTATGTGTGTGAAAGAGAAAGTGACAACAAATGATAAATTAGAGAGTGCGTGTGTTTTTTCATTTCTTATGCGAACATATCACGCATGCATCTCCGAGATAGAAAAGTGAGGCGAGGAGATACACGAAGATAGCTAGTGTGTGATTGTTTGCAACAGAGAGAGACACCCCTGTAGCACATGTCCAATAGAGGTCTGGCCAACAAGGAATAAAGGTCGAGAGGGACACATGGAGGACATGGACGCATGGGGAGGGAGAGAGGGTGTGTTTGTGACAGAGAGATCCCCTCGGGATCGTGAGAGGACTATATGGGTGGGAGATCGAGGGAGGTGCATGCGCGATAGAAAGATGCCCCGAGAGAAATCGAGATAGACCATGCACATGTTTGTGATGGAGACTAAGATTAGCTAGGCATATACATATAGGGGGGGGACTGCGTGTGCCTACAATTGAGTGAGAGACCATCATACTTGGCTAGCTAGGCATGAGATTTTGTGTGCGTGCGTGTGAGATGGAGAGAGAATGAGGGAGAGAGATAGAGTTTTAGATAGGCCTATCGAGTGTGAGTGAGATATGCATGTGTATGTGTGACCCAGGTGGATCGAGAGTTTGAGAGAGGGAGGGGGAAGAGCTCCGAGACGACAAAGTGGTGCGTGAGAGAGTTATGGGCAAAGAGCCAAGGAATTTGTGTGCATACGATGAGTGCACCCAAGATATCTAGCTTGGACTAGCTAGAGTATCATACATAGTGTGCGAGAGAGACCTATAGATGGTGTATATATGCATGTGAACTAGAAAGACCCCCACCATACACACAAAGAGAGAGAGAGAGATGGAGAGAAAGGGAGAGGGACCAACAAGGTTTTTGTGTCGGATGCGTGTGACAGAATTGAAGATTGTCGGCGAGAGAGAGAGAGAGAGAGAGAGAGAGAGAGAGAGAGAGAGAGAGAACATGAGTCCAGGAGAGGGGGAGCTCGCGTTTTATGCATCAAAGACTGATATAAACCATGTTTCGATATAAACTTGCATTCAAATATTTAAATTGGAGAACATGTTGTCTGCAATCCACACATGAACGGATATATGCGTATATCAAACAAGTTCATTAATTTGACTTTCCACATGTTCATGGAGTACTATAATACTGTACAATTGTCCGATGTAGGGTTCCGGCAGACCCTTAAGGTTCGAACTCTGGGGTGCGCATGAAGATCTTTCCCCTACCGACCTACGCCCGATCGCCTCGTGGGAATCTAAGCTAAAATGATGAACAACACAAGGGACACGAGATTTATACTGGTTCGGGCCACCGCTGTGGTGTAATACCCTACTCCAGTGTGTGGTGTGGTGGATTGCCTCAGGGGCTGATGATGAACAGTACAAGGGAAGAACAGCCTCGCGAGAGGTGTTCTTGAACTGGTGCGATGAACTGCTTGGGGGAGTTCGATCGCCTCTCTCTCTGGCTAGGGCTCTCTCCGATCCACGTCTACTCTGTGGTGGCTAGTCCTATTTATAGAGGCCCTGGTCCTCTTCCCAAATATTGAGTGGGAAGGGCACCAACAATGGCCATTTCGAAGGGGAACATGTAGTACAAGTTATCCTGACTAAATTTGGTCTCCGGCTGCGAAAGGCACTAGCAATGACGCCATCCTGGGCTACCCGGTGACCTCCATCCTGCCGCTCTGCTGGTCTTGGTCTCGTTGCACTGAAATGGCAACCTTTGCCAGATGCCTCGACTCCTCGCCTGTGCTTGCCCCCTTTGCACCAAACAGGAAACAAGGACACTGCGCAGGCCAACGCCCGCCTGGCGCCCGCCAGGTCTCGATCGTCATGGCTTGCGTCATCAGCACCTCACGAGGTACCCTGCCTTGATCTCTCCGCCTCCTCGCGAGCCTGCCCGGCGAGGCTGTTCCTGAGGAAGTCTTGTGTCGTTCGCCCTGCAAGGCTCGGCCCCTCGCAAGGGTCTTGGGTCTTGTGCTGATGAAGATGGGCCGTACTGGGCCACCACTTGAGCCATGCCGCAGGCCACAGGCAGGCAAGTCTGGGGACCCCCTGTCGGTGTCAAAACCGGCGGATCTCGGGTAGGGGGTCCCGATCTGTGCATCAAGGCTGATGGTAACAAGAAGTAAGGGACACAGATGTTTACCCAGGTTCGGGCCCTCTTGATGGAGGTAAAACCCTACTTCCTGCTTGATTAATATTGATGATATGGGTAGTACAAGAGTAGATCTACCACGAGATCATAGAGGCTAAACCCTAGGAGCTAGCCTATGATGGCATGAATGTAATTGTGATCGGTCTTCTCAGGACCAACCTCTCCGGTTTATATAGACATCGGAGAGGGCTAGGGTTTACATGGAGTCGGTTACAAGGAAGGAAATATAATATCCGAATCGCCAAGCTTGCCTTCCACACCAAGGAAAGTCCCATCCGGACACGGGACAAAGTCTTGAGTCTTGTATCTTCACGCTTCAATAGTCCGGACGTTGTGCATAGTCCGGCTGTCCGGATACCCCCTAATCCAGGACTCCCTCAGTAGCCCCTGAACCATGCTTCAATGACGATGAGTCCGGCGCGCAGTATTGTCTTCGACATTGCAAGGCGGGTTCCTCCTCCGAATACTCCAAAATGGTTATCGAACACTCAAATCGTGTCCGGATCTGAAAAATGATCTTCGCATACCACCGTAGAGAGAACGATATTTCACAAATGCAATCTGCTGACAACTTTTCCAAACGACATGACACGTTGTTATGATCGGATCCTTTATTCGAACCATTTCCACACAACTAGGTACAACGCATATCACGAGGCGGCTTCTGTGACACGTCTTGTCAAAGCAGAGATCGTGTCCCCTTATTACGGGATTCTCATCAATACTGGCATGGGTAATCTCACCACGCCATTAACCGTGGCGCTTGGGAAACAAGCGATTTCCAACGGGCAAGTGGGGAGGCATACCGCTTCCGGCGCCTCTATAAAGGGATAAGATTCCCCCATTTTCACCCAAGCCTTCTTCCTCCTTTTCCCACTCTTGCCCCCTCGAGCTCCAACGCCCAAGCCCAAGTCTTCCCCGCACAGCTAAACATGTCCGGAGCAGGAGGCAAGTGGGTGGCTTCCACCGTCAAGGAGGAGCACATCACCAATCTTCGAGCGGCCGGATACTTGGCCGCGGACATAGCGCACTATCTACCAGACTCCGGGAAGGTCATTCCGACCCCAGGACCCCATGAGAGGGTCGTATTCGTTGCCCACTTCGTCCGTGGACTGGGATTTCCACTCCATCCCTTCGTCCGCGGGCTTATGTTCTACTACAGGATAGATTTCCACGATCTAGCCCCAAATTTTGTCCTCAACATCTCGGCGTTCATCGTCGTGTGCGAGGCCTTCCTCCGCATCCGACCCCACTTTGGCCTATGGCTGCAAACTTTCTGCGTGAAGCCGAAGGTGGTAAGAGGCCAACAGGCGGAGTGCGGAGAGGCCATGGTGGGCCGAATGCCCAGCGTCACATGGCTCGACGGCTCCTTTGTGTAGACCGTAAAAGGATGGCAATCGGGATGGTTCTACATCACCGAGCCGCACGGCGCCAACTGGGTGGCGGCCCCCGAGTTCCGATCCGGAGCCCCCATGCGGCTCACCTCCTGGGAGAGGAAGGGCCTGTCCTGGGGCGATTCCACGGAGCTGGTCGGACTCCAAACATGCGTCAAAAGCATGAAGGACAAGAACATCAAGCTTGTCAATGTGATCCAGGTCATGCTTGTTCGCCAAATCCTGCCCTGCCAGAGGCGGGTAGCCAATCTGTGGGAGTTCGTCCCCGCCGAGCACCGGACGCTCCAGAGGCTCTACGCCATGACACACAAAGGCGCATGGAAGGAGCTGTTCAAGGCCTCCGAAGTGCCTCCTCCGATATCCGAGGACCGCAGGCTTCACGCCGCGCGGGCTCCTAGGCTGGTGAGTTCTTAGACTGACACCGGACCCAGTTCTTCCCGATATATTCACGGGAGTGCCTTAAGTAATTGTGCATGTTTATTTCAGGATTACATGGAGATAGCGGAGCGGGTTCACTGCCCGGCTCCGCTGCCAGAAGACCCAGCCGATGTTCTCCCGACGAAGATGCTGGTCCCGGCGCCATACAAGGTGCCGGAGAAGAAGGCCGAGAAGGACGCTCCGGGGATCCGAAAGGGTCTCCGGCGGAAGGTTGTGCCGGAAGCCTCATCCGAAGACGACGAGGCGGACTCCTCCCGTGAAGGGGAGGAGGAAGAAGAAGAAGACGCCCCATCCGGAAAGGATGAGGGGTCCGGGGAGGCGGACCTGGGGGCCGGAAAATGTCCTCGGCGCCGGGCCGTCATTCCCCTGTCGTCCGATGAAGACGAGTCGGATTCCTCCCGCGGAGGCCGGGGGGGGGGGGATCAGGAAGAGATCCTACCTTCCCCCATCGGGAGGGGGGAGAAGAAGAGGAAAGCCGCCCCAGGAGGGGAGGCTGGGGCATCCAAGAAGGCGAAGGGGCCCCTTCCGGATTACTCCGCCACAGCCGCTCTCAGCGAGGAGGGGTGGCTTCCTAGGGGGAAGCCCCTAGCGCGATCGTAAGTGTTTGCATTCTATCATGACTTCACTTCACAGTTTTTGTATTTATAATGCCGAACATATATGCAGTCCGGCCAGGGATCACCCCGAGGTATCCTCCTCCGGGTCCCTGAGCAATTCAGAGATGAATTCCCTTCCAACGGCCACCACTCCTCAGCCCGCGGACGACACAGAGGTGTTGTCCCAAAGGCTCCAGGGGAGGTGACCCTGGAGACGCCCCGAGGAGGGGTCTCAGTCGTCGGACACATGGGGTTCAAGATCCCCATGGATCGTGTCGACGAGAGCCACGGCTAGCCGGGCTCTGAGCCGAACACAATTCCGGATCCTTCGATGGTTCCGGACTCAGGCAGGTGACCCGTCGCTAAGGAGGGCGAGCCGTCTGTGTCGTGGACTTCCGTTGCGCATGAAGCACCGGACGGTCTGCTGGAAGCGCTTTGCGGCACTTCCCTGGACGAAGGGCACCGTACTCTTATGAGTACAGTGATTCGGAAGGTTTCGTCCGCCAAAAGCGGACTAACCAAAGCTTGCACCAGCCTCCTAACGGGCTTCGAGGTAAGTAATAAATATGTGCAAAATTACCACCCGATAGGTAGTAGCCCCTAATACTCTGTTTGGCGTTCGGAAGGAAAAGCCAAATAGAGGGTCAATTAAAATCCGCAGGAGTCAAATCATAAGTATTATTTTGAATAAGCAGGCTGTGCTGCTTGTTGCTGCTGTCCGTACTGCCGAGGTTGCCGATCTGAAGCGGGACCTGGAGGAGGCGCAGGGAGAGCTTGACCTCACGAAGAGGCAGCTCGAAGAGAACAAGGGTAAGTAATTCCCGTTCTTATGTATTTGAGGATAGCCAGATTTGGTGAGTCTAACAACTAAGCGCCGTGACCGTGTAACAGGGGCCCCCGCCAAAGTGGCGGCCCTGAAGAAGGCACTATCCGAGGCCGAAGACAAGGCGGCCTCGGAGTGTAAGGAGCGCGAAAAGCAAAGTGCTAGGGTAGGTGAGGTACAGCAGGAGCTCCAGGACCTCAGCAAGAAATGCGAGTCCGTGGAGCATGATCTGAAGGAAAAAGAGGCCGAGCTTGCGGAAGGCCCTTATGAGCTTAAAAGACGCCAATGCCGAAGCCGAGAAAGCACAGTGGGAGATCTAGGAGGCCAAGAAGATAGCAGCAGGTAAGAAGTTCTTTATGCAAAGCAAACATGTGGAGGAGGCATTTCTTTTACTTACTCGAATTCGGAGCTCTCCAGGGGCATTCACAGATCTGCCATGCAGCATATCAGATGCTGCAGAGTTCTACCGTGCCCAAGAGGGGAACTCAACGGAGAAGCTGTTCTGGTCCTAGTATGCTGGGGCCGAACACCCGATGCCTCTGAGTGACCAACTGAAGCAGTTGGTCGAACTCCACAGGGCGGCCGAACTGGCTATGAAGGGGTTCATAGTCCGGATGTGGCCTGGTGAGCTCATGCCCAGTAGCTACTTCGGCCTGATCAAGCGGATGATGGATGCCTGCCCGTGGCTTGAGGTGATCAAGCAGTCCGTGTGCATCGAGGGTGCCCGCCGGGCCCTTGCCCGCGTCAAAGTGCATTGGGGCAAGATGGATGCAGAGAAGTTGGTCAAGGACGGACCGCCAGAGGGCAACACACATCGCCATCTCGAGCTGTACTATGATGGCGTTATGAAGGGTGCTCGCCTCGTGGCTGACGAATGTACCAAAGACACCATTTTTGAGTGAATTTGCTTCTGTCATGGTTGTATTTTAAGGACAAAGTTACTTGCACTATGTAGCACTTTTGTTATTTAAAATATTACCTTCTGTGCGGTTGTTTATAAAATCCTGAAAGTAGGCTAGTCGTCGGCTTCCGCCCCCATGCGACTAGCACTGGGGTGTTTGTGGAAAACCCGGACACTCTTTATCCAAATGTTTGGTCCCTTAAGGAGGTGTCCAGCGTAGCGAACGAGGCAATCAGACTATGTGGCTTTATAACTTTCACTTGGCCATAGAAGTCTACAATTTTAAATTTCGGCGAAGCCCCTAGAATCCGGAAGGCCGAATTGGGGCGCTATATACGCCTTGATCGGACGAAGCCGATTTATCGCCTAAAGCGGAAAATCTTTAAAGATTTTAGTACCTCTCGTACAACGACCAGCTCTCGCCACATCATGTCGGTCAGTTTTCGGCTTTCTCTACTGAGGTGCTCGTCCAGAAGAACCGGGACACAATCGCAGTAGTTCTCCCTGTGCTACCTTAGCCGATATAACGGAACGTAAGGCACCAAAACAAGGGAGCCGGGCTATCCCAACTGTAGACCCAAGACATGATTCAGAGCTGATGCGTATAGTGCTATAAGTTCAGGGTGCCGCACTATTGAAAGTGTTCGGACTTTTAGTTGCCATCTTACGGGGTGTCATAAGAAGCCCCTGGCAAATTGGCCGTACCAAGGTGTATGGATGCAATACCAAATAAACATTTATAAGAGAAAAATACTCAAATAAGGATAATAAGATGACACTATATATAATCTCCATTTGACGAAAAATACGTTTAAGCGTATGTTTACAATGGATGCATTAGGCAGAGATAAAAAGTAGGACTATTTGACATGTCCTATCCAGGGGCAAGCCGTGCGCAGATAGATGAAGCAGGTATAATGATCGTAAATAGATTCCACCTGGGTATTTCCTTCTGCGCACAACGTCTGTTGCCTCCTTGGGTGTCTCTTCCATATGAATCCGGCAATTTGGCTCTTCTGAGGATGCTGCACTAATGCGGTGTCCTGAAAGGTAAAAGGGAAGGATTATGAAGGTATTTAGCGGTTACCCGCATTACCGACTGGGTCGTTGATGCGCCTCCGCCTATGCCCAAGGTATCTTGAGTGCGTAATTGTGTACGCATGGCACGAATGCTGCTTTGGAGGGGCTTGCGCGGAGGCCGGACTACTAATCATGATCTTGACATTTGTGTTGATCCTGTTGAGGGGTGCTCCGGACTCCTTTGACAGTGCTCGAAGTTGTCGCCGAATTGGTTTGTCGGAGGAGGCCGCATTGTACTTATATCGCGAGGGCTGCCGTATGGTCTTCTGTTCGAAGGGAGCGGTCCATATTTCCGTTGACAGTGCTGACCCCGCGCGGTCCCGGCATCTTGAGCTTGAGATATGCATAGTGTGGCACCGCATTGAATCTTGCGAATGCGATTCATCTGAGCAGTGCGTGGTAGCCATTGCGGAAAGGGACGATGTCAAAGATCAGCTCTTCGCTCTTGAAGTTGTCTGGGGATCCGAAGACTACTTCCAACGTTATAGAACCCGTGCAGCGGGCCTCTACTCCAGGAATAACACCTCTAAAGGTGGTTTTGGTGGGCTTGATCCTTGAAGGGTCAATGCCCATCTTGCGCACTGTGTCCTGATAAAGCAGGTTCAGGCTACTGCCGCCATCCATAAGGACACGCGTGAGGTGGAATCCGTCGATGATTGGGTCTAAGACCAATGCGGCTGAGCCGCCGTGATGGATGCTGGTAGGGTGATCCCTACGGTCAAAGGTGATCGGACAAGCTGACCATGGGTTGAACTTGGGGGCGACTGGCTCCATCGCATAGACGTCCCATAGTGCTCGCTTCCGTTCCCGCTTGGGGATGTCGGTGGCGTAGATCATATTGACCGTTTTCACCTGGGGGGAAAATTTCTTCTGCCCCCCCATATTCGGACGCTGGGGCTCATCTTCAGTCGCTGTGCAGCCCCTTGTCCTTGTTTTTGGCGTTTATCTTGCCGGCCTGTTTGAACACCCAGCAGTCTCTATTGGTGTGGTTGGCTGGTTTGTCCGGTGTGCCATGAATTTGGCACGAACGCTCTAGTATGCGGTCCAGACTGGACGCTCCCTGAGTATTTCTTTTGAACGGCTTTTTCTGCTGTTCGGATTTAGGTCCGCTGAATCCGGCATTGACTGTCATGTCTTCCGTGCTGTCGCCGTTGTTCCATCTCTTATGTCTGTTGCGCCGTGGCTTGCCGTTAGCATCGCGGCCATCCGGAGTGCCGGAATGTGGCGTGGTGCCGCTACGAGCCAACCAGCTATCCTCACCCACACAAAAACGGGTCATTAGGGTTGTGAGAGCTTCCATAGACTTGGGTTTTTCCTGGCCGAGGTGTCGAGCAAGGCACTCGTCACGGATATTATGCTTAAAAGCCGCCAGGGCTTCGACATCCGGACAGTCGACTATTTGGTTCTTTTTAGTGAGGAACCGAGTCCAGAATTTTCGGGCTGACTCTCCGGGCTGTTGAGTAATGTGGCTCAGGTCATCAGCATCCGGTGGTCGCACGTATGTGCCCTGGAAGTTGTCAAGGAATGCATCTTCCAGGTTTTCCCAACTGCCAATGGAATTTGCTGGCAAGCTGTTTAACCAGTGCCGGGCTGGTCCTTTGAGCTTAAGGGGGAGATACTTGATGGCGTGTAGATCATCTCCGCGGGCCATGTGAATGTGGAGAAGGAAATCTTCGATCCATACTGCGGGGTCTGTTGTGCCATCGTATGATTCGATGTTTACAGGTTTGAACCCTTCTGGGAATTCATGATCCATTACTTCGTCCGTGAAGCAGAGGGGGTGTGCGGCACCTCTGTGCTGGGCTATGTGGCTACGCAGGTCGGGTTGGTCTGGGTTGCTATGTTCGGCCCGGCCGGATTTGTTGATGATGTATCCGGCGTGACGGTCATCGTCACACGCTGGGGCGCGCCCCCTCGATCCATAGATCGATCTTGGCTGTCCTGCTTTATTGTCCAGAATATATTGCAGGTCGTGCCTGTTGCCCTGAGCCGTAGTGTATCAGCGTGGGGGTGCGGGCTGGTATCCGGTTTTGTCCTGGCAACGGGGTGGCCGATCAGCCGTTTGGCGTTCGAGTCCATATTCCTCGGCTGCCAGGACTTCAGTCCATCTATCTGTGAGTAGGTCTTGATTAGCTTGTAGTTATTGCTGCTTCTTCTTCAGGCTCCTTGCAGTGGCTATAAGCCTACGCTTGAAGCGCTCCTGCTCCACGGGATCCTCAGGTACGCTGAACTCGTCGTCGCTGAGGCTGATCTCGTCTTCGGAGGGGGGCATGTAATTGTCCTCTCCGGGTATGCTTCTGTCGCCTGTTCTTCTGGGGTGACCTGCTCGTCTTCCTGTTCGGCCTGCTCAAAGGCGGGCTGATCAGGGTCATATTCTTCTTCGGCGCCATCCGGATTATTTTCGCCTCCGGGGCCGGTGTTGCTATGGCGGGGCTTGGAGCGGCGCCGACGACGCCCATTCTTTGATTTTCTTCCCGAGGGGTTGTCCTCCGTTGCCTCATCGCCATTAGTTTCCTTCGGAGTGTCCACCATATATATATATATATCATATGAGGAGGTGGCCGTCCACCGCCCGGTGAGCGGTGGCTCCTGTGATTCTCCTACATCGTCGTCCATACCGTCGATGTCTTCGGAGTCGAAGTCAAGCACATCGGTTAGATCATCGATCGTGGCAATGAAGTGGGTGGTGGGTGGGCAACGAATTCCGTTGTTGTCTGCTTCCCACCCTAGCCGGACATAGTTCGGCCCGGAGTCTCCTGACAAGGAGAGAGACTTCAATAAGTCCAGCATGTCGCCAAAGGGTGAGTGCTAAAAAACATCCGCCGCGGTGAACTCCATCACCGGAGCCCAACCAGGATCGGCGGGCTCGGGGGCGCGTGGACTAGAACCTGCGTCCGGATATGAATCCGGGGGTCCGGAGTCACAGGTTCCTTCAGAGGTGAAACCTGTGTTCGGCTCCATTGCCGATGATGGTATGGCCTGCGGGGCGGGGTCCAGCCCTCCGTCCTTAGGCGAAGCAACCTGTCCCCGATTTATATCCGAGGCTTCTGCCGAGACGATATCTCGAGCGACGTCCGGCAGCAAGTCTAAGCCGTGCTCATCGCGACTGTCCGACGCTTCTGGCGCTGGCCCGAATCCGTTGAAGATCAAGTCTCCGCGGATATCCGCCATGTAGTTTAGATTTCCGAACCTTATTTGATGGCCAGGGGCGTAGCTATCGATCTGCTCCAAGTGGCCAAGCGAATTGGCCCGCAGCGCGAATCCGCCGAACACGAAGATCTGTCTGGGGAGGAAAGTCTCACCCTGGACAGCGTCGTTAATGACGATTGAAGGAGCCATCGAGCCTGACGGCGACGTCACAGAGGAACTCTCAATGAAATCACCAATGTCAGTGTCAAAACCGGCGGATCTCGGGTAGGGGGTCCCGATCTGTGCGTCAAGGCTGATGGTAACAAGACGTAAGGGACACATATGTTTACCCAGGTTCGGGCCCTCTCGATGGAGGTAAAACCCTACTTCCTGCTTGATTAATATTGATGATATGGGTAGTACAAGAGTAGATCTACCACGAGATCGTAGAGGCTAAACCCTAGGAGCTAGCCTATGATGGTATGAATGTAATTGTGATCGGTCTTCTCAGGACCAACCTCTCCGGTTTATATAGACACCGGAGAGGGCTAGGGTTTACATGGAGTCGATTACAAGGAAGGAAATATAATATCCGGATCGCCAAGCTTGCCTTCCACGCCAAGGAAAGTCCCATCCAGACACGGGCCGAAGTCTTGAGTCTTGTATCTTCACGCTTCAATAGTCCGGATGTTGTGCACAGTCTGGCTGTCCGGGTAGCCCCTAATCCAGGACTCCCTCACCCCTTATCCCTGAACCTTGACAGTAGCCCCCGGGCCCAAGGTGCGCTCAGACTTGGCTTAGTAGAGAAGCGAAGGGGCAAGTGCAGAGCACCGTGGGCACCATCAGCCTGCGGCCTTGGGCGCCGCATGGCGGTTGATTGGACGTGTGTGTCTCCGCTTCCCCACACTGCCTCGGCAACCGCCCGACTTGACAAGTCCCTGCATGCAGAAATGGGTCATGATTACCTGTGATCGTGGAGGCCGACGGTTGGCCTCCGTCCGGTTATAAATGCGGGATAGCGCAAGCCCCCACTGTACATCTTCCTCCCCACTCCCTTCTTTCTCCCCATCCTAGCTGCTCACCGTCTTCCATGGCGCCGCCGAAGAGGTTCTCGGCCGCGGAGAAGGGAAAGGCTCACCGGGAAGGGCCTGACTCTCCCCCGCCCAAGCGCGGCCGGGGTTGTCCCTGCAAGCATCCTGCGTCGCCTGCAGTGTCTCCCCGCGGTCGCGGCCGTGATCTCCCGCGCGGCGATGGGCGCCTGGTGGGTGAGGGTAGGCACGTCGTGGCTGCGCGGCCCCCTAGGCCACGCTTCCACTCGGCGGAAGTGCTGCCGGAGTTCATCGTGTGGTCAGTGAACCCATCCAGCAGCTGGCTCTAGCTTCCCCGCTTCTTTGCAGGTGAACTCCCGGCTGGTGCTCCTGGCGGCCTTTGGCTTCAGGCGGACGGTTGCTGCAGCAGGGCCTCCTGGGCCTCATTAGAGATCTCTGTCACCGAGAACATGGCCCTGACCCGTGGCTGGCAAACGTTTGCCCGCGCGCATGGCCTGAGCCAGCGGTGCACCCTGCATTTCAAGTTCGACGGTGATGCCACCCTCTACGTGAGGGTGTTCGGAGAAGACGGCCGCCGCGCTGAGTGCTACCCCAAAGACGATGATGGCAGTCGGGTACCCAGATTTGGCGATGGTCGGGATGAAGATGAAGGCGGGCGCGTGGTCGGTGGCATTCGTGGCTCGCCAAGCTTCGGCGGCTCCCCTTCGGACGGCAGCTCCTCCAGCGGTGGCCGCGACCAGCCTCCGTGCCGTCGCGCTCGCCTTGAGGGAGGTAGTGGGTCAGCCCGCCGCCGTGCCTCGGTGAAGCGCGAGGAGGAGTCTGACTAAGCTCCGGAGGCAGTACGAGCCCTCGCCGCGAGTCGGTGCCGAGCAAGCCGTGTCTCTTTTGTTTTTCTCCCTTCCCTGCGCAAAGAGAGAGTAGTGTAGGGCCCCGCGGGGGCCTGCTGGACTGTTGCCGTTAACTATTATGATGTCTCTGCTATTTCTATGTTGTGTCTTGGGGCCGCATGCTTGTGTGTAGGAATTACTTAGCTCGGGGGACTTGCCATAGTCTTCGCTTCCCGAGGCTGAGGCCTCGTCGCGTGCTTTGTGTCCTGCAAGGATTAGTCAGGAGAGGTAACTTCCGGTATTGGTCGCGAGGGAGACCGACTCATGTCCTGTGTTCGTGTCGCGATGCTCGTGGGGCACGAACTAGGAGGGGGGCTCCTGTAGTGGACTTGGATAGGAAAGCCTCACAAGACTGGGTTAGAAAATGCTCGCGAGGGCACCCGCGTAGCCCCCTCACGAGATGTGCGAGAGAGAAAACGAATCAAGTGGGTGGAAAAGACAAAGAGCCACATGTCAGGGATGGAAGCAACTCCAATAAAACTTTAAATAGGGACAAACAAGCCAACTGCAGAAAGCAAATGAAAAAGCCGCGTCCGGCACCTAATCTAGTATACGACGTCTTCTCACCAGCGCAGAGCTAAGTGCTGCCACTGGGCGTGGGTGGGAGCCCCCGAGGCCCGAGGGCGGCTCTCCGGAGACTCCGGGGCATGTACAACCCCAACTCATTATTATGTGAGAGTGTCACGGCAGCGAGCTTCACATGCATTGGCCTTCTTTACAGGCCCCAGGCCTTTCTTGGGGAGATGAGCTTCACAGGCGTTGGCCTTCTTCATAGGCACCGGGCCTTTCTTGGTTCGTCTAGATTCACAGGCACCGAGCCTTCTTTACAGGCTCTGGGCCTTTCTTCAAGGGTAGAACTTCCGGAGGTGCTGGATGTTCCACGTGTTCGGGATGGGCACCCCCTCCTGAGTGTCCAAGCGTGCGGTGCCAGGCCTGGAGACATGAACAACCTTGAATGGGCCCTCCCACATGGGCGAGAGCTTGTGCAGCCCCTCCCTGGAGAGCACCCGTCTGAGCACAAGGTCACCTACCTCGAGGGTCCTGGGGCGGATGCTGCGGCAGTGGTACCGCCGCAGCGCCTGTTGGTATCTCGCAGCCCGAAGAGCAGCCTCCCGACGGCTTTCCTCCCCAAGCATGAGGTCCACCCCCCCGCATGGCGTCCTGTTGTGCTTCGTTGAAAGCCAGGACCCGCGCGGAGCGATGCCTGACCTCGTGGGGAAGGATCGCCTCAGCACCATAGACGAGGAAGAACGGGGTTTCGCCGGTCGACTTGGTAGCAGTAGTGCGGATGGACCATAGCACGGACTGAAGCTCGTCGTGCCAGCCCCTGCCGCAGGCCTCCAACTTCTTCTTGAAGGTCCGGGTTTTGAGGCCTTTCAGGACCTCCGTGTTGGCGCGTTCAGCTTGGCCGTTGCTCCAAGGGTGTGCCACCGAAGCGTAGCATATCTGCGTTCCAAGGTTAGCACAATATGTTTTGAAGAGATTGCTGGTGAACTATGAACCGTTGTCGGTGATGATGCGATTAGGTACCCCAAACCGGCTCACGAGGCCCTTGATGAACTTGACCACTGAGCCAGCTGGGATGGTGCGGACAACTTCCACCTCTGCCCACTTTGTGAACTTGTCAATGGCGATGTAGAGGTAGCGATAACCCCCCGGCGCCCGAGGAAATGGGCCAAGGATGTCCAGTCCCCATACAACGATTGGCCATGAGAGGGGAATGGTCTGAAGGCCCTGAGCTGGTTGATGAATCTGCTTGGCGTGGAATTGTCAAGCTTCAGAAGCCTTCACCAGCTCGACTGTGTCGTTGAGTGCCGTTGGCCAATAGAACCCCCTGCGAAACGCCTTGCTGACAAGTGTGCGTGAAGAGAAGTGGTGCCCGCAGTCTCCACCATGAATGTCTGCCAGTAACTCTTTCCCCTACTCCCTAGAGATGCAACATAGGGTAACACCATTCGACCGCTTCCGGTAGAGCTCTCCGTCTTGGATGCAATAGGTCGTGGCCTGCCGCGCCACGCGTTCCGTGTCCTCCTCCTTTTCCGGCAGAATCCCTTGCGCCAAGTAATCCTTGAACTCCGTGGTCCAACATCCCTCCTGAGGCTCCAGCGCCAGGAGCAGGCGTGCTCCTGAGGTCGAGCCACAAGCCGGGGCTCCCGAGGCAGGCGGTTGAGGCAGCTCCTCTCGAGGCTGTGCTGTGCTCGATAGTGATGGTGCCGCTGAAGGTTTGAAGAGTCGTTCCTCGAAGACGCCAGGCTCCTGAGGCAACCAACTGGACGCCCTCCTGGCGATGTCATTAGCCTCTTGATTGGTGCCGTGAGGCACATGCTGCAACTCCAGCCCCCAAAACTGTTTCTCCATCCTGCGGACCTCTGCGAGATATGCTTCCATGTGTTCGTCCTTCGGCTCGTACACCTTGTTGGAGAAATTGGCGAGGAGTTTCGCCCTTGATGATGAGGCGCTTTACCCCCAAGGTGGCTGCAGCCTTCAAGCCCGCTATCAGGCCCTCGTATTCTGCTATGTTGTTGGAGACCTTCTCTCCATGCTGGAAGCAGAGTTGCACGGCATAGTAGAGCTTGTCCTGAGTGGGAGATATGAGCACCGCGCCAGCCCCCGCGCCATGTCGCGAGAACGCCCCATCGAAGTACATGACCCAGCCATCCAGCGCTTCACTTCCCGGGGAAAGCGACCGATCCTCGCCCACTTCGAGTCCTGGTGCCTCCGTCCATTCTGCCACGAAATCTGCAAGTGCGGCTCCCTTAATGACTCTGGTCGTGCTGAATTCCAACTGAAGTGCTTGCAACTTGATGTTCCATTCAGCGACCCTTCCAGCTGAGTTGGGGCTTCTGAGTACCCTTTCCAAGGGGTATGCCGAGATGACCTTGATGGGATGGCCTTGAAAGTAGTGCCGCAGCTTGCGTGAAGCCACTAACAGCGCAAGGAGGAGTTTTTGGGGCATGGGGTATCGCGCCCTTGCGTCCCGTAGCACCGTGCTGACGAAGTATACAGAATGCTCGACGAGGTTGAGGGTGCTGGCAGAGCCTGCATCTTCCGGAGGTTGAAGCGCCTCCCGTGATGACAGAGACCCCAGTGCTTGGTCGCCTGGCGGGGCCTCCTCCGCTCTGGTTGCGTCCCCCTACTGAGGCTGATCCTCATCTGCTGCGGTCGTGGTCTTCGCGAGGCTTTCTTGGCTTTGCTCCATTTCGGCCGGGGCTGCGGCTAGCACGGCCTTGTCCCGAAGCTCCTCCCTAACCGCCACCAGGGCTGCGCTGGCGGAGTAGGGTGTGGCTGCAAGGTAGAGCACCAAGGGCTCCTGAGGGCGCGGAGCTACCATCATCGGAGGGCTGGTGAGGTACTTCTTGAGACCCTGGAATGCCTTGTCGGCCTCTTCAGTCCATTCGAACGGGCCCTTCTTCTTCATCAGCTTGAAGAAGGGCAGTGCTCGCTCCCCCAACTTGGAGATGAAGCGTCCCAACACGGTTACCCGCTCGGTGAGCTTCTGCATTTATCTAAGGGTCTTCGGTGGACTCATGTCTTCGACTGCCTTGACCTTCTCCGGGTTAGCCTCGATGCCCCTGTGAGACACGAGGAAGCCCAAGAGCTTGCCCGAGGGGACTCCGAATACACACTTCTTCGGGTTGAGCCGCAGATCCACTTCACGGAGGCTCGCGAAGGTTTCTTCCAGGTCCTGTATCAGGGTTTTCGCCTCCCGAGACTTCACCACAATGTCATTGACGTAGGCCTCAGCGTTTCTCCCGAGCCGTCGACCCAAGGCGATGTGCATCAGCCGCTGAAAGGTTGCGCCTGCGTTGCCCAACCCGAATGGCATGCAGGTATAGCAGTATACTCCACACGGGGTCAGGAAGGCCGTTTTCTCCACGTCTTCTACCGCCATCTTGATCCGGTGATAGCCCAAGAAGGCATCCAGGAAGCATAACAGGACACACTCGGCGGTAGAATTGATGATCTGGTCGATGCGAGGGAGAATGGATCATGAGGGCAGGCCTTGTTGAGGTTGTTGAAGTCGACACACATGTGTTCCTTTCCTCCCTTTTTTGGCACAACAACAGGATTGGCCAACCATTCAGGATAGCGAACTTCGCGAATGACGCATGCTGCCTCTAACTTGCGGGTTTCTTGGATGATGAAGGTCTACTTCTCAGTGGACTGTCACCTTGCCTTCTGCTTCACGGGGCGCACGTTGGGGCACATGTTGAGATGGTGTTCAATCACATCCCTTGGGACCCCTACTAGCTGATCAGGTTCCCACGCAAACACCTCCGTGTTTGCACGCAGGAATTTCACCAAGGCCTCCTCCTGCTCAGGATCGTGGTTGGCGCCTACGGTGAAGGTGGCGGCAGAGGATCCATCCTCGTCGACCGATACTTGCTTGGTCTCCGCCTTGTCTTGGGTGAATAGCTGCTTCTTCTTGGCCGGCGTAGCCCCCTTGGGCTTGAGGGTATCTGCGCTGGCAGGCTGCACCACCGCGGCCGTCTTGAAGGCGAGCTTGAGTGCCTGCAGCGCATCCCTTGTGTCTCCGGACACGGTAAGGACGCCGCTGCTCCCGGGCATCTTCATGAGGTTGTACGCCGGGTGAGTCGTTGCCATGAACTGGGCCAAGGCTGGGTAGCCAAGGATGGCGTTGTACGGGAGGCTAATGGGGGCGATGTCGAAGTCGACCAGCTCCATGCGGAAGTTGTAGTGGGTGCCGAAGGTCACCGGGAGGTAGATCTGCCCCAGGGAGCCGGTGGAACTGCCTCCAACGCCCGAGAAGGGCCTGCTGGGTTGGAGCCGCTCTAGCGGCACGTGGAGGAGGCTGAAGGCCTCCACCAAGAGCATGTTGAGGCCGGCACCACCGTCGATGAGGGTCCTGGTGACGGCCACCTGGCAGATGGTGGGGGTGCATAGCATCGGGAGGGCACCCGAACATGCAATGTTGGAGGGGTGATCGTCCGAGCCGAAGGTCAAATCAGCCTTGGGTGCCACCCAGCCCGAGGGGCTTCACGGCGCTTGAGGATGGCGCCGATCTGGCGGATGAACGGATTGACATGGCGGCTCAAAGGTGGTGTGTTTGATCCACCCAGGAGGGCTGCGACGACTGGGGGTGCTGGCGCAGCATGATGGGCGAGGAAGAGGTTGCATAACTCCTCCCAGGAGGCCACAAAAGCCGTTGGCAGGTGGAGTAGCCACATGCGCGGGATGCCGGCGAGGGCCATGGGCAGCCAGTTAGCCATGACCTTGTCGTCGCCTCCGACCTTGAGGACGGCTTCTTCATATGCTAGCAGGAAGGCCAGTGGATCGCTCGCACCGTCGTAGCGCGGCGGCATGTCCGACTTGAACTTGTTTGGCCACCGCACCTGTCGCAAGGCGGAGGCCAGGGCTCGGAGCCCCCTGGTTCCCGTGCCGGCGTCGACAGCCGGAGCAGGCGGTGCATTGGCCGCCATGAGGGCGGAGCGCGGCGCTGATGGAGAACGGGTCGATGGAAGGGAGAGCTCCGGCGCACCCCTACCTGGCGCGGCAAATGTCGGATGTTGGGTTCCGGCAGACGCTTCAGGTTCGAACTCTGGGGTGCGCACGAAGATCTTTCCCCTACCGACCTACGTCTGATCGCCTCGTGGGAATCTAAGCTAAAACGATGAACAACACAAGGGACACGAGATTTATACTGGTTCGGGCCACCGTTGTGGTGTAATACCCTACTCCAGTGTGTTGTGTGGTGGACTGCCTCAGGGGCTGATGATGAACAGTACAAGGGAAGAACAGCTTCACAAGAGGTGTTCTTGAACTGGTGCGATGAACTGCTTGGGGCAGTTCGATTGCCTCTCTCTCTGGCTAGGGCTCTCTCCGATCCGTGCCTACTCTGTGGTGGCTAGTCCTATTTATAGAGGCCCTGGTCCTCTTACCAAATATTGAGCGGGAAGGGCGCCAACAACGGCCATTTCAAAGGGGAACATCTAGTACAAGTTATCCTGACTAAAATTGGTCTTCGGCTGCCAAAGGCACTGGCGATGACGCCGTCCTGGGTTCCACAGCGACCTCCATCCTGCCGCTTTGCTGGTCTTGGTCTCGTTGCACTGAAATGGCAACCTTTGCCTGATGCCTCGATACTCCTCGCTTGTGCTTGCCCCCTTTGCACCAAAGAGGAAACAAGGACACTGCGCAGGCCGGCGCCTGCCTGGTGCCCGCCTGGTCTCGATCGTCATGGCTTGCGTCATCAGCACCTCGCGAGGTACCCTGCCTTGATCTCTCCGCCTTCTCGCGAGCCTGCCCGGCGAGGCCATTCCTGAGGAAGTCTTGTGTCATCCGCCCCATGAGGCTCGGCCCCTCGCGAGGGTCTTGGGTCTTGTGCTGATGAAGATGGGCCGTACTGGGCCACCACTTGAGCCATGCCGCAGGCTGCATGCAGGCAAGTCTGGGGACCCCTGTTCCCAGAACACCGACAATAACATGCTACTCAATTGAGGTGTTCAATTTTGGATTTAGTTCACTATTTTAACCTAGTGAACCAGCTATTTCATTGAATCGAGATATTTCATTTTGGGTTTGATTCGCGTTTTTGAGTGAGTCAACTATTTTTCATATAGTAAATCGCTAGCAATGAGCATGTAAAAACACATTATTCCCGAGCATCTTCTCTCCATCTAAAAAAAGAAGTGGCGAGCTAATATTTCAAAATTTGATTCGAATCGACTTGGTAAGGTAGACGTGGATGCTCGTTCTCCCAAAATTTGAATGAACCGTTAAACATCCTCTCTGCTCGGTGGAATTCGCCCGAGCAAATAAATGGGAGACATGAAATTACCGCCCTATGTGGCACACACATCAATTGGCCCATTGTACATCGAGGGTAGGTTCGTAACTTCATCCAAGCGTGCCTTCTCCTCGGCTGAAATGACATGTGCCGAATAATTCATAAACCATGGTCGGCAAAACACGCTCTCCTCGCCCAAAATAGCTCGCGCCCACTATTTCAAAACACACTCTCCTCGCCCGAAATCGCTCGCGCCCACTATAGTTCAAAACACGCCCTCCTCGCTCGAAATCGCTCCCGCCCACTATTTGGGGAGAAGCAAAGTTACTCTACTATCCTCGAACCTCAGTACACAGACCCAAGCCGAGAAGCCTAAAGGCAAGGGTAGAACTATAACTCCCCCTCACATTTCAGACAAATGCGTCCGTAAGAGATGGTTCCACTCCCCTCCCAATTCCCACCCCCTGCCCCCCTATTCATACCTTGTGGGCGCCAAATCACCTTCTCCACGGGAAGCTCCCTTCTCCCGAGCCACGAAACCTCAGCCCCACCTCCATGGCGCCCCCACCGCACCAATTTCACAGCCTCCCTCCTCCCTAATGCCGGAGACGATGTCCATTTGCCGTCGTGCACTGGGCCGTGTGCTTCTTACTCCGTGCTGCTGGTGTTGCCTCGATGACAGCCGCATGAACCATACCGGAGTCGATTCACCCCCTCCGTTGTTCACGGTGCCGGAGCGGCTCCAACTTCGGATCCGTCCAGAGTCCTGGCACTGTTTCCCTGTAGCCATCGACCGTCGCGACATCCTTGTTTCCCTGCCGCCGGTTGCCATCGCGACCGCGCCGGCCTCACCGAATCGGCAGCTAACCTACCTACTTCACCATGCCGCCAGATAGGTCGCACCCTCATCTCAAATCACTTTATTTAGGCATCAGTTGTCTGAATTTTTGTTCTGGGCCAATCGATTCCCAATGGGAAGCAGCACCCCTCGAGGCGGCGGAGCTCCTAGGCTGCCGGTTGGCTGGTGTCTAACGTAAGGGTGCGGGGCCGCAAGTTCGCCGCAGAAGTAGCACTTAGATGGCTATCTTTTAGAGTTGCGTGGGTTGAAGGTACTGTCACCGCCAGATCTGGATGACGGGGAGTCTTTGTGGATTGGCCCGGGGGCGGCGCAACCACGACAGTGCGGTGGGGCGGGGAGCGGGGTTTTGGCCGGGGCCACGGACGGCGGAGGTAGGCTGCTCTGGCGCTGGTCACTGGTTCTTCGGGGAAGATTCCGAACAGTGTCAGCCGAGAGGCACAAGACGGCCATCAAGCCATCCAGCATAGATCGGACAGTACCAAAATAAAATAAAATCATGTGACCCCAATTTAGTCTTCAGTCAACAGACGTGTGACCACTCTCGTACCTTGCTGTTGATCTCTTAGTGTATTTCTTTAGATCAAAGAGATATGTCGTTCTTAACATTATGCATTATCCGCATCTTCAGACGCACCGTCTTCCGACTCACCGCAGCTACTCCAACAAGGGAATCATACACCAGAAGGGAGCTATAGTCCCCACTCAACAGTTCCCTGCATCAAATGTGCGTGCCTAACATGGACAGCCACAACAACTACAGGGCCATCGACAAGTCAGCACATGATGCTCACTCCTATGGATGGCAGCTAGATAGGTTGTACCCTCATCTTACTTGAGTGCAACATTTATGGCTTTGTTATTCATCTAAGCATGGAAAATGGATCTTCACATTTCACTGTATATTCATGCTGATCTCTTACGGGTCTTGTTCAGGAGTTAACGTTATTCCATAATTCAGCTAAGATACTTGTTCTTTAGGTAACGCTATTCCATAGTTATCATCCATCAGCCAATGCTATCCCACAGGCTGGTGATTATAGTATTATACAACTTCTAGTATTACCTATGTCGTTCTTTAATACTTTTGTGTGCCATCTAGTTAATCTCGAGTACAAACAATACATATTCTATAGCTTTCATCTGTGTTCTCCCTTTAGTTTATGAGACCTGTTGCTGCTAGTTAACCCCGGTCCTACTATTTATGTCGTCTCCTACAGGCACTCATTACATAAATCTAACTACTAGTTGTCTTCCATGCATGTCCGATATAATTGCACACACTGATATATCCACAAGAAGCTCACGGAGCAATGTAAAGGCCAATAAACTTGATGTCAATGATACCCAATATGATGGAACATGTAAAGGTAGTTCTTCAGAAGACTTGCAGAAAGATGATGAATCCTCTGCACCCCATAAGGTCTTTTCTCTAACTTGGCCTGTGATATGGGTACAACATGCATATAATGTCCTGGAGTGTATCTACTCTGTTGCAATGCCATGTGCTTAGCATGCTGATCATGCATGTAAATATGTCATGCCTTCCTGTTTTTAGTACCTATTCCATTCATGATAACATGTTCTCAAATTCAAGTACTGTCATTCTACTCTATCACAATGCCATCTGCTTAATTTGGACACCATGCTTCTAAATATCTTTTGCATTGTTATTCATCAGTATGTACTTCATCTGTCTACCATACCATGTTTTTTTACATTGAAGTGCTGTGCTAGTGCTCTGTTGCAATGCCATCTTAGTTTCCCAATCATACACGTGTATGTTGCCTTAGTTATTTCTGTATGTATTCCGCTAGCATACAGTTTTACATTCAACTAGTGTTTTTTTGCTGTGTTGTCCTGTCGTATCCCTAGCTCTTACACCATACTCCCTCCGTCCGGATTACATGTTGCCGAAATGGATAAAAAATGATGTATCTAGAACTGAAATACGCCTAGACCCATCCATTTTTTTGGATGGAGGGAATACATGTCAATATGTCATGCCTTTCTATTCTTCAGTACCTATTCCATCTCTCTGCTGTCGCATGTTTTATAGTTAAAGCACCATTCTTCTATACAAGGCATGCAAGGGGAAGATGACTATGTTAGAATCTGAAGGGTTACAAACAAGGCCTTTGCAAAAGATCCAAACGCCAGGAGATAATAAACCAATTCCAGTTTTTATAGATAGTGCTCCAGCACAGAGAAACCCAACTCCTACTGATAATAAGCAGATTCCAGTGGCCAAAGAACTAGTCCGCTCTAGTCCAGCAAAAATATGTCAACTCCATTCTAAGAAGCGTGTGCGTATCCTTGCATCATGAAATTTTATAGCATGCTGATCATATTTTCTACATGTTTCTTACCCATCTCTCTTTTAGAAAATAAGCTTAACAGTAGAAGAATTTCTGCAATGGTATCGTTTATGAGGAGAGATTCTTGCAGGAATTCTCTGTGCTCCAATGTAGATGTAAGTACCTGTTGTATATCACTATATTTTTACATCAGCATGTATTTTGTTAATCAACGTGAATCCAACCTTTATCTGATCTAAATTTAGTTGTAGCAAAATGTATGATTAAACGCCACAATGTTGATTTTTGTAAGGAAAACTGCATGGTAGTTTTGCATCCTGAGCTGCATGAGTGTACTATCTCATATCAGTGAGTTTGAATACTTTGGTTCTGCAGTGGGTTTTCAGTGTTTTTTTACTGTGTTGTCCTGTCATATCCCTAGCTCTTACATCATACTCCCTCCGTCCGGATTACATGTCGTAGAAATGGATAAAACTGGATTTATCTAGAACTGAAATACGCCTAGACCCATCCATTTATTTCCGGATGGAGGGAATACATCTCAATATGTCATGCCTTTCTATTCTTCAGTACCTATTCCATCTCTGCTGTAGCATGTTTTAGAACTGAATCACCATTCTTTTATATAAGGCATGCAAGGGGAAGACGGCTATGTTAGAATCTGAAGGGTTATAAACCAGGTCTTTGCAAAAGATCCAAACGCCAGGAGATAATAAACCAACTCCATTTTTCATAGATACTTCTCCAGCATAGAGAAACCCAACTCCCACTGGTAATAAGCAGATTCCAGTGGCCAAAGAACTAGTCCGCTCCGGTCCAGCAAAAGAATGACAACTCCATTCTCAGAAGCGTGTGCGTATCCTCGCATCATGAAATTTTATAGCATTCTGATCATATTTTCTACATGTTTCTTACCCATCTCTCTTTTAGAAAATAAGGTTAAATGATAGAAGACTTCCTCCATTGGGATCATTTTGGAGGAAAATATCTTGCGAGAATTCTCTGTGCTCCAATGCTGATGTAAGTACCTGTTGTATATCACTATATTTTTACATCAGCATGTATTTTGTTAATCAGCGTGAATCTAACCTTTATCTGATCTAAAATTAGTTGTAGTAAAATGTTAAAGGAGCCAATGTTGATTTTTGTAAGGAAAACTGCCTGGTAGTTTTGCATACTGAGCTGCATGAGTGTACTATCTCATATCACGCACATTACTGAATTGTAGTGCTTCTCTGGTTGCCCATTCATTCATTGTGTCAATGTTGCTTTCGTATTGCCTTACCTGGCTGATGATAGCTGTGCCATATTGTGTTAATTTGGTGTAGGCTAGTTGCCCAAACGTTCGTTGTGTCAATGTTGCTTTCCTATTATCTGACTTGGCCAATGATAGCAATGCTAGTGTGTTAATTTTGTGCAGGCTACTGAAGATAAGAAGACAAACTCTGAAAACAGCAAGGCAACCCCATTGTTTCTTTCCAGTAAATCTAGGCCAGGTAATATGGCAATAACTCATGATTAATCTATTTGGTTCCTGTCCTAATTTATGTTATGATGCAGTGGTCGAGACACTCTCCACTATCAATAATACAAGCCCGCCAAAATCGCCATCTGAATCTGTTCATTATCCTCTATCTCGAATGCAACGGAATAAATGTATGTTTCTAAACCAATTAATGGCTGAAGCAATGATGGAAATGGTGGATGAATCAGAGGTGCAGAGTCGTGCGACACAACAACTGATCAATGTTTTCAGAGACAGTGTAGCAAAGCAGCAAGAACTTGCCCACATGCTTATGGGCGTCATCTATGCTGAGGTTGCAGATTATGACGTTGTAGATGGTTAGGTTCTGCTCATTTATTTGCACTGGCATCAATATTTGATTGCCGAGTGGATGTTATTTCCTGTAATATATGATGGATGTGCAATGTTATTCCCTGTATGCCGTACCTTTGCTTGATCAGTTTTGGTCCTGTGCATAATTGCTCGTCGTAATGGGCTCAAATTATCTAATTTGGCCTAAAGACATGTACGAACTTTAGTGGGCCCATTAAGTTAATGTGCCGTTACTAGGCCGAAAGTTAATGGCCGGCCCTCTTACCTCCCGGGTCGTTAACAGGCCGACATCGAAGCGGGCAACAGGTGGGCCCAATTTATTTCATGGGCCATTAACAGGTCGTTACTAAGTTTGGGCTACATATGGCCCAACTATACTGTAGGCCTTTAGCAGGCCGAAAGAGACAATGGGCTTGTACTGTACCATGAAGAGCATGGGCCGCTAAGAGGCCGAAAGTCAGGTCATATTGTAAATGGCCCAACTGTGTTGTGGGCCTTTGCAGCCCGAAAGAAAAACCGGGCTGGTATTGGACCATGAAGGGCATGGGCCGTTAAAAGGCCAAAACTAAGGTCCGACTACAAATGGTCCAACTCATTTATGGTCTGTTAACATGCCGAAAGGCACACATGGCCAGGAATTGGCCCAACACTTAAATGGGTCGCTAAAAGGCCAAAAGTCAGGTCCGACTACAAATGGCCCAACTGATTTATGGGCCATAAACAGGCTAAAAGTGACACCGGGCCAGAAATTGGCCCAACACTTATGGGCTGCTAAAAGGCCGAAACTCAGGTCCGACTTCAAATGGCCCATCAAATTTATGGGTCGTCAACAGGCTGAAAGACACAGCGGGCCGGGAATTAGCCCAACATTTAAATGGGTCGCTAAAAGTCAAAAAGATGTACATCCTGAAAATTGGCCCATCCATTGAATGGACCGTTAACAGGCCGAAATCTGATCGGGCCGATAGTGAGCCCAAATATATAGCGGGCTGTTAATGGTCTCGAACTGACGTTGTGCTGCAATGGTGTCAAATCTTTAACGGGCCGTTGACGGGCCGAATTGGCCCATCTCGTATGGGCCATGGGCTTAAATGGACCTCACACAAGTAGGCCTTATATGGGCCTGCCTGCTAATTTTTACTGGGCCGGCCTTTTTCATCGGAATGGGCCACTGTTGGGCCGTGCCACGTGCCGACCTATCATAGGCGCCTCCAGTCCCATGACAGGATGACATTTGTCCCAACGGTGAGGCAACACATGTTTCCTGCGGCTAATGATGATTTTACACGTGGAAAATCCCCATTGGTCCGGGCTGTTAACGGGTTATCGGATCCAAAACCGGACCCGATAGCTTAATGGCGTTCCATTACGGTGGATGCCATGTGTCGGTCAACCTTGACGAAAGCACTTCTGTGATGCGTGATTTATCGTCATGGAAGGGGACACTTCCATGATGATAATTTTGGTAATGTCCTGGAACACTTCTACGACAGCACATGTATGACTATATTGATTCTGTCATAAAATCGTCATGGATGTACAAGCATGACAAAAAACGCGACCTACTATGACAAACACGTATCATCACGGAAGTGTATTTTTTTGTAGTGATGGTTAAAGATCTCTTGATTGATAATATTGATGGACATGTTATTTGTTTCTGTGATGAAGTTGCTAGAATTGCTAAACCCGATACTAAAGATAAACATAGACCTATTGTTGGCATACCTGTTATTTCTGTTAAAATAGGAGAGCATTGTTATCATGGCTTATGTGATATGGGTGCTAGTGTAAGTGTAATACCTTATACCTTATATAAAGAAATGCATGATATAGCACCTGCTGAGATAGAAGACTTGATGTTACTATTAAGCTTGCAAATAGAGATACTATTTCACCAGTTGGGATTGTTAGAGATGTTGAAGTCTTGTGTTGGAAAATTAAATGTCCTACTAATTTTCTTGTTCTTGGTTCCCCACAAGATGACATTTGTCCCATTATATTTGGTAGTCCCTTCTTGAATACTGTTAATGCTAAGATAGACTACGAAAGGATATTGTTACTGTTGGTTTAGGAGATATGTCTCATGATTTTAACTTTGCTAAATTTCGTAGACAACCCCATGATAAAGAATTGCCTATAAAGATGAAATTATTGGTCTTGCTTCTGTTTTCGTGCCTCCTAATGATCCTTCAGAACAATATTTGCTCGACCATGAAAACTATATGTTTATGAATGAAAGAAGGGAAATAGATGAAGTATTCTTTAAGCAAGGACCTATTTTGAAACACAACTTGCCTGTTGAAATCCTTGGGGATCCGCCTCCACCCAAGGGTGATCCCGTGTTTGAGCTTAAACAATTACATGATACCCTTAAATATGCTTATCTTGATGACAAGAACATATATCCTGTTATTATTATTGCTAATCTTTCAGAGCATGAAGAAGAGAAATTATTGAAAACTCTGAAGAAGCATCGTGCTGGTATTGGATATACTCTTGATGATCTTAAAGGAATTAGTCCCACTCTATGTCAGCACAAAATAAAACTAGAGAAAGATGCTAAACCACTTATTGATCATCAACGATGGTTAAATCCTAAGATGAAAGTAGTGGTAAGAAATGAAATACTAAAGCTTCTGGAGGCAGATATAATTTATCCTATTGCTGATAGTCAGTGGGTAAGTCCCATTCATTGTGTCCCCAAAAAGGGAGGTATTACTGTTGTTCCTAATGATAAGGATGAATTGATTCCATAAAGAATTGTTACATGTTATAGAATGTTAATTGATTCCCGTAAATTAAATAAAGATACTAGAAAGGATCACTACCCTCTACCTTTTATTGATAAAATGCTAGAAATAGTACCCAAACATACACACTTTTGCTTTCTAGATGGTTATTCTGGTTTCTCTCAAATACCCGTGTCAAAAGAGGATCAGGAAAAGACCACTTTTACGTGCCCTTTTGGTACTTTTGCTTGTAGACGTATGCCTTTTGGTTTATGCAATGCACATGTTACCTTTCAAAGATGTATGACTGCTATATTCTCTAACTTTCATGAAAAGATTATTGAGGTTTTCATGGATGATTTCTCTGTTTACGGAACTTCTTTTGATGATTTCTTAAGCAACCTTGATTGAGTTTTGTAGAGATGTGAAGAAACTAATCTTGTCTTGAATTGGAAGAAGTGCCACTTTATGGTTAATGAAGGTATTGTCTTGGGGCATAAAATCTCTGAAAGAGGTATTGAAGTTGATAAAGCTAAAGTAGATGCTATTGAAAAGATGTTGTGTCCTAAAGATATCAAAGGTATAAGAAGTTTCCTTGGTCATGCTGGTTTCTATAGGAGGTTTATTAAAGACGTCTCTAAAATTTCTAGGCCTCTCACTAATCTCTTGCGCCGCATCAAGTAGCAGCCGGGAGAGACCTTGCAGAAGTACATC
Source organism: Triticum aestivum (assembly GCF_018294505.1). Classification (NCBI taxonomy): domain Eukaryota; kingdom Viridiplantae; phylum Streptophyta; class Magnoliopsida; order Poales; family Poaceae; genus Triticum; species Triticum aestivum. The sequence goes on from NC_057810.1 coordinate 570,055,247, forward strand.
CAGCGCTTCAACAGCGCTCACCTCAAGATTCCCAAGGTGACCGAGGAGGCCATCATCTCAGCGTTCTCTGATGGCGTCCGTGACGTCAAGATGAAGGAGGAGCTCGCTGATACGTCTCCAACGTATCAATAATTTTTGATTGTTCCATGCTATTATATTACCTGTTTTTGATGTTTATGGGCTTTACTTTACACTTTTATATAATTTTTGGAACTAACCTACTAACCGGAGGCCCAGCCCTTATTGCTGTTTTTTGTGCCTATTTCAGTGTTTCGAAGAAAAGGAATATCAAACGGAGTCCAAACGGAATGAAACCTTCGGGAGCGATCTTTTTGGAACAAATGTGATCCAGAGGACTTGGAGTGCAAGTCAAGAAGCAATCGAGGAGGCCACGAGGGTGGAGGGTGCGCCCCCCTACTTGGCGTGCTCCCTATCTCATGGGCCCCTCGGGAGTCCACCGACCTACTTCTTCCTCCTATATATACCCATGTACCCCGAGAACATCAGAGGCGACCACGAAAGACTATTTCCACCACCGTAACCTTCTGTATCCGCGAGATCCCATCTTGGAGCCTTCGCCGGCACTCCGACGGAGGGGGAATCAACCATGGAGGGCTTCTACATCAACACCATAGCCTCTCCGATGAGTTGTGGGTAGTTTACCACAGACCTTCGGGTCCATAGTTATTAGGTAGATGGCTTCTTCTCTCTCTTTGAATCTCAATACCATGTTCTCCTTGATCTTCTTGGAGATCTATTCGATGTAACTCTTTTTGCGGCGTGTTTGTCAAGATCCGATGAATTGTGGGTTTATGATCAAGTTTATCTATGAGAAATATTTGAATCTCCTCTGAATTCTTTTATCTGTGATTAAGTTATCTTTGCAAGTCTCTTCGAATTATCAGTTTGGTTTGGCCTACTAGATTGATCTTTCTTGCAATGGGAGAAGTGCTTAGCTTTGGGTTCAATCTTGCGGTGTCCTTTCCCAGTGACAGCAGGGGCAGCAAGGCACGTATTGTATTGTTGCCATCGAGGATAAAAAGATGGGGTTTATATCATATTGCATGAGTTTATCCCTCTACATCATGCCATCTTTCTTAATGTGTTACTCTGTTCTTTATGAACTTAATACTCTAGATGCATGCTGGATAGCGGTCGATGTGTGGAGTAATAGTAGTAGTTGCAGGCAGGAGTCGGTCTACTTGTCACGGACGTGATGCCTATATACATGATCATGCCTAGATAGTCTCATAATTATTCGCTTTTCTATCAATTGCTCGACAGTAATTTATTCACCCACCATAATACTTATGCTATCTTCGAAGAATCCACTAGTGAAATCTATGGCCCCTGGGTCTATCTTTTATCATATAAGCTTTCAATCTACTTATATTTGCATTTTTACTTTTCCAATCTATATTATAAAATACCAAAAATATATTTATCTTATCATATTATCTCTATCAGATCTCACTTTCGCAAGTGGCCATGAAGGGATTGACAACCCCTTTATTGCATTGGTTGCGATTTCTTGTTTGTTTATGTAGGTGCGTGGCACTTTTGAGGAGCCTCCTATTGGATTGATACCTTGGTTCTCAAAAACTGAGGTAAATACTTACGGTACTATTGCTGCATCATCCTTTACTCTTGAAGGAAAACCAATGCAAGCTCAAGACGTAGCAAGAAGGATTTCTGGCACCGTTGCCGGGGAGGTCTTTGCTCAAGTCAAGACATACCAAGTACCCATCACAAACTCATCTCCCTCGCATTTACATTATTTTCCATTTGCCTCTCGTTTTCCTCTCCCCCACTTCACCTTTGCTGTTTTATTCGCCCTCTATTTCCCAATCTCCTCTTTCTCTTTTCCGTTTACCTCCCCGTTGCCATGGCCGAATCAAAAAGAACTAAGGGTCCTTTCCAGGGTTCTAGTACCTTGGATAGCCCTTCTATCCTCTCTAAGCTCATAAACAATGATGCTATAGAAAGACCCACCGGGGTCACCAATGAGAGCTTAAATAATTTTGATGAAGATGACTCTGGAATTTTTTGCTATTTGCTTGATGAGTCTTTAAAAGATGCTTGGGATAGGTTATTAAGGATTCGGGCTAGCTATGTGCCACAATATCAAATTGAAACTTACCTAAAAAGTTTCTATGTTAGCTTACCAGCTTCTTTCAAACAAGTTCTAGACTCTATTTTTGAAGAAGGTTTTATTAAGGGGGATGCTATAGATACCTATGAAAAAATGAAAACTATATTTGGGCACCCTATGAATGATAAGGTTGAATCTACCACTCTCTTATGCTTTTATCAAAATGAAATTATCAAAGAGATGAAGGCTAGGTTAGATGCAAATTTCCGTAACGTGCTTAATCTTACTTCTTCCATTAATGGCAATGTGCTTTCCCTAAATAGAATAATGAATACCATAGAAAGGAAATCCTCTCTTTCCTTTCCAAGTGCCAAAGATGGCACTACTTAGATCTATCCTCGCTTTTATGCCTAGCTAGGGGTGTTAAACGATAGCGCTAGTTGGGAGGCAACCCAATTTTATTTGTGTTTTTTGATTTTGTTTCTGTTTAGTAATAAATTTTGCATCTACCTTCTGTTTAGATGTGTTTTCATGTTTTATTTATTGTTTGTGCCAAGTAGAACCTATAGGATAACCTATGGTGATAGTTAATTTGATTCTGCTGAAAAACAAAAACTTTGCGCGCATGAAAATAATTTTAGTAATTCACAGAACGTGCTTTTGCATTGATTATTTTTTATGTAGATCAATAGATAAATTGCCCAGAACTTCCTATTTTGGTAGGATTTTTAGAGTTCCAGAAGTATTCAAGAGTTATAGATTGTTACAGACTGTTCTGTTTTTGACAGATTCTGTTTTTCGTGTGCTGTTTGCTTATTTTGATGCATCTATGGCTAGTATGTAAGGATATGAACCATAGAGAAGTTGGAATACAGTAGGTTTAACACCAATATAAATAAATAATGAGTTCATTACAGTACCTTATGCGGTGGTTTTTCTTTCTTTCACTAACGGAGCTTATGAGATTTCCTGTTGAGTTTTGTGTTGTGAAGTTTTCAAGTTTTGGGTAAAGATTTGATGGACTATGGAATAAGGAGTGGCAAGAGCCTAAGCTTGGGGATGCCCATGGCACCCCAAGATATTCAAGAATAGCGAAAAGCCTAAGCTTGGGGATGCCCCGGAAGGCATCCCCTCTTTCGTCTTCGTTTATCGGTAACTTTACTTGGACCTATATTTTTATTCGCCACATGATATGTGTTTTGCTTGGAGCGTCTTGTATGATATTAGTCTTTGATTTTATGTTTTCCACAATCATCCTTGCTGTACACACCTTTTGGTAGAAGCCCACTTGATTAGAATTTATTAGAATACTCTATGTGCTTCACTTATATCTTTTGAGCTAGATAGTTTTTGCTCTAGTACTTCACTTATATCTTTTAGAGCACGGCGGTGGCTTAATTTTGAAGAATTTGTTGATCTTGCATGATTCACTTATATTATTTTGAGAGTCTTTTAGAACAGCATGGTATTTGCTATGGTTATGAGTTTGGTCCTAGAATGATGAGCATCCAAGTTGGGTATAATAAAAACTATCATAGAAAGTGCATTAAACACTAGGATCAATTTGATGCTTGATAATTGTTTTGAGATATAAAGGTGGTAATGCTAGAGTCATCCTAGTGGGTAATTATGAAATTGAGAAATGTGTTGAAGTTGGTAGGTCCCGTAGCATGCACGTATGGTAAAAGTTATGTGACAAATTTGTTGCATGAGGTGCTCTTTTGTTTGTCTTCCTTATGAGTGGCAGTCGGGGACGAGCGATGGTCTTTTCCTACCAATATATCCCTCTAGGGGCATGCGTAGTAGTACTTTGCTTCGAGGGCTAAGTAGACTTTTGCAATAAGTATATGAGTTCTTTATGACTAATGTGAGTCCATGGATATATGCACACTCACCCTTCCACTTTGCTAGCCTCTATTGTGCCGCGCAACTTTCGCCGGTATCATGCACCCATTATATACCTTCCTCAAAACAGTCACCATACCTGCCTATTATGGCATTTCCATAGCCATTCCGAGATATATTGCCATGCAACTTTCCACCGTTCCGTTATTATGACATGCTCCATCATTGTCATATTGCTCTTTGCATGATCATGTAGTTGACATTGTATTTGTGGCAAGGCCATCCTCATAATTTTCATACATGTCACTCTTGATTCATTGCATATCCCGGTATACCACCGGAGGCATTCATATAGAGTCATATTTTATTCTAAGTGTTGAGTTGTAATTCTCGAGTTGTAAATTAATAAAAGTGTGATGATCTTAATTATTAGAGCATTGTACCAAGTGAGGAAATGATGATGAAGACTATGATTCCCCCACAAGTCGGGATGAGACTTCGGACTTTAAAAAAGAGAGGCCAAAGATCCCACCAAATAAAAAAAGAAGAAGAAGAAAGGACAAATAAAAAAAAGAGAAAGGCCAAATAAAAAATGTGAGAAAAGAGAGAAGGGACAATGCTACTATCTCTTTTCCACACGTGTGCTTCAAAATAGCACCATGATCTTCATGATAGAGAGTCTCTTGTGTTGTCACTTTCATATACTAGTGGGAATTTTTCATTATAGAACTTGGCTTGTATATTCCAATGATGGGCTTCCTCAAAATGCCCTAGGTCTTCGTGAGCAAGCGAGTTGGATGCACACCCACTTAGTTTCTTTTGTTGAGCTTTCATACATTTATAGCTCTAGTGCATCCATTGCATGGCAATCCCTACTCACTCACATTGATATCTATTGATGGGCATCTCCATAGCCCGTTGATACGCCTAGTTGATGTGAGACTATCTTCTCCCTTTTTGTCCTCGCAACCACCATCATATACCACCATAGTGCTATGTCGATGGCTTGCGCTCATGTATTGCGCAAGAGTTGAAAAAGCTGAAGCGCTTTAAAAAGTATGAACCAATTGCTCGGCTCATCATTGGGGTTGTGCATGATGGGAGTATTTTGTGTAATGAAAATGAAGCATGGCCTAACTATATGATTTTGTAGGGATAAGCTTTCTTTGGCTATGCTATTTTGATAGGACATGATTATTTGTTAGTATGCTTTGAGTATTACTATTTTTTATGTTTTATAAGCTTTTATCTTGAATCATTTGGATATGAACAATCATGCCACAATAAAGAAAATTACATTGAGAATTATGCTAGGTAGCATTCCACATCAAAAATTTGTTTTTTATCATTTACCTACTCGAGGACGAGCAGGAATTAAGCTTGGGGATGCTTGATACGTATCTATAATTTTTGATTGTTGGATGTTTATGGGCTTTACTTTACACTTTTATATCATTTTTGGGACTAACCTACTAACCGGTGGCCCAGCCCGTATTACTGTTTTTTTGCATATTTCAGTGTTTCGAAGAAAAGGAATGTCAAACGGAGTCCAAACGGAATGAAACCTTCGGGAGCGATCTTTTTGGAACAAACGTGATCCAGAGGACTTGGAGTGCAAATCAATAAGCAATCGAGGAGGCCACGAGGGTGGAGGGCGCGCCCCCTATCTCGTGGGCCCCTCGGGAGTCCACTGACCTACTTCTTCCTCCTATATATACCCACGTACCCCGAGAACATCAGAGGCAACCATGAAAAACTATTTCCACCACCGTAACCTTCTGTATCCGCGAGATCCTATCTTGGAGCCTTCGCCGGTGGTCCACCGGAGGGGCAATCAACCATGGAGGGCTTGTACATCAACACCATAGCCTCTCTAATGAGTTGTGAGTAGTTTACCACAGACCTTTGGGTCCATAGTTATTAGCTAGATGGCTTCTTCTCTCTCTTTGAATCTCAATACCATGTTCTCCTTGATCTTCTTGGAGATTTATTCGGTGTAACTCTTTTTGCGGTGTGTTTGTCGAGATCCGATGAACTGTGGGTTTATGATCAAGTTTATCTATGAGAAATATATGAATCTCCTTTGAATTCTTTTATGTGTGATTAAGTTATCTTTGCAAGTCTCTTCGAATTATCAGTTTGGTTTGGCCTACTAGATTGATCTTTCTTGCAATGGGAGAAGTGCTTAGCTTTGGGTTCAATCTTGCGGTATCCTTTCCCAATGACAGTAGGGGCAGCAAGGCACGTATTGTATTGTTGCCATCAAGGATAAAAAGATGGGGTTTATATCATATTGCATGAGTTTATCCCTCTACATCATGTCATCTTTCTTAATGCGTTACTCTGTTCTTTATGAACTTAATACTCTAGATGCATGCTGGATAGCGATCGATGTGTGGAGTAATAGTAGTAGATGCAGGTAGGAGTCGGTCTACTTGTCACGGACATGATGCCTATATACATGATCATACCTAGATAATCTCATAATTATTCACTTTTCTATCAATTGCTCGACAATAATTTGTTCACCCACCGTAATACTTATGCTATCTTGAGAGAAGCCACTAGTTAAACATGTGGCCCCCGGGTCTATCTTTTATCATATAAGCTTTCAATCTACTTTTATTTGCATCTTTACTTTTCCAATCTATATTATAAAATACCAAAAATATATTTATCTTATCATATTATCTCTATCAGATCTCACTTTCGCAAGTGGCCATGAAGGGATTGACAACCCCTTTATTGCGTTGGTTGCGAGTTCTTGTTTGTTTGTGTAGGTGCGTGGGACTTTTGAGGAGCCTCCTACTGGATTGATACCTTGGTTCTCAAAAACTGAGGGAAATACTTACGCTACTATTGCTGCATCACCCTTTCTTCTTCAAGGAAAACCAATGCAAGCTCAAGACGTAGCACTCGCCATCTACGAGGATCTGTGCACATCCCTGGAGCTGTTCAACCTGGCGACCAAGTGCGCAAGAGCTGAGGAGGGGCGCCTCTCCCTCCTGGAGATTCCAGCTGCTGACCCACAAGAGAAGAAAGCGAAGGCCAAGGACGTGAAGTGCAAAGGAACAGCTGTGCTCGCAGCAGAACCAGACACGAAGCACGGCAGGGACCAGCCGGAGTCGTCCAAGGGCAACCAATTTTGTGCCTACCACAACCTCTACACCCACAACACCAACGAATGCCAGGATCTCAGAGCCGTTCGAGAAGGACGCATCGGTCGACGCCCCGAGCGGAACAACCAGGGCTACGGCCGAGGAGGAGGAAAAGGTGGAGGATAATGGGACGACCGAGGCCCTCGCCAGGAGTGGCGTGACCGACCTCGCGAGGATCGCTGGCAGGACCAGCCTCACGAGGGGCTTGGAGGGATCAGCCTCGCGAGGATCACCCGCAGGGCAACGCAGGCCTTCCTCCTCTGCCACCACCGCCAAGAAGGAATGATGACCACCACCAGGACGAGGGGGCTGGGGGCTTCCAGGAGCCACATGCTATCACTTGCATCTTGGGCGGCGCCCAGGCCATAGCCTCTCACGCATCTTCAAGCAGTTTGCTCGCGAGGTGAACGCAGTCCTCCCCAAGCTCGAGGACACACGCCCTCTTAGGTGGTCCACATGCGCTGTCATGTTCAGCTCAGCGGACTAGCTCAATTGTGCGGATACAGCTGCCGTCCTCCCAATGCTTTGTTCCCTAGTCATCAGCAATGTGCAAGTTACTAGGACCCTCATCGATGGCGGCGCAGGACTCAATGTTTTGTCCGTCGAGACGTTCAATAACCTCCAAGTGCCCTATGATCAACTTCAGCCAACCAAGCCTTTCTCAAGAGTCACTGACGGCTCCACCATTCCGATAGGGCAGGTTCGCCTCCCTGTTAGCTTCGGGCAGTGCAAGAACTACCGTACCGAGCTCATCAACTTCGACGTTGCCCACATTCGCCTGCCATATAATGCCACCCTCGGGTATCCAGCCTTAGCCAAGTTCATGGCGGTAACTCACCATGGTTACAATGTCCTCAAGATGCTGGGAAGCGGCGGAATCATCACAGTCCCCTGCGAAGAGAAGGATGTGGTGTGCTCCCTCGAGCGTGCCTTCCAAGCTGCATCAGTCGAGGACCGAGATAGGAAGAGCGAGAACCCTCCTGAGGCAGTTCCCAAGAAGAAGAAGACATCACCCAGCTCAAGGCCTCAGGAGGTTGGCATCTCCGGAGGTGCCGTGTCAGGATCTGTGCCCGTGCAAGGGCCGCCTCCCTCCGTTGCATAGGAAGGCGCCCCCGGCGCCCTCCTCGGGCAAGGCTCGGGGGATCTCTCCTGGAGGGCCTCAGACTTTGCCAAGATCATGAGGGAGGCGCTCGGGCACCACTTGGAGGCGTGCTTTGCGACACGTTTCCTTCAGGAAGGCATGGGGCAAGGAGGGCCCAACCCTCAGGAGTTCATCAGCAAGGCCACTCAGGAGCTTCAAGAATCAAGAGCCATACGCGGCGATCGCCGCCTGCCTGGCATAGCTCCCCATCCAGGCGAGGATGGCGGGCTGTGTGTCTGCATCGACTACCCAGGGCTCAGCCGAATCGCGCCTCAGGAGCGCTTCTGGCCTTCGCGCTTGGGACACTGCAAGGGTCCATAGCACAACTACGTTCGCATGCCTTTCGGCCTGCCGAAAGCGGCTACCGCTCACCAGCGTCTTCTGCGGAGCATTCTGGCAGCTCAGGAGGCCAGGCACCACGCGGTCCTGGCGGAGATGGAGATGGTCCTCGAGGAGCCGCCCAGACCCCCAGAGCGTCCCGAGGTTCAGGGCTCCGGTGGCTCGTGAGGATCGGCCTCTTCACCGCGCATCGTCAGCTACTCCAACACCCACTCTACAATGGTATCATGTGACATCTTTAGAGTTCATTTCAGGTGGGAGCGCCCTCAGGGCTGCATTATTCCTAGGTCGTGTGGGTCTGTCCCTACGGCATGTATCCCTTTTGCTTATGTCTTCAGTTTACCTTGCCGGGGGCACCCCTCAGGCTGCATCATCCCCAAGCCACTCGGTCCTGACCCAGTGGCATGAATCCATCCTGCAGTTATCTAAGCTAATTTGCCTTTCATGCTTAACCTGCATATGATTATCATCTCCCGCCTACCACGGCCCCTTTTCCTCCCTCATGCAAATCGCTTGCACGTTAAAAGGGGGGCGCCTGAGCATCGCGACTCAGGGGCTCTTACTGGCTCTGCAACCCTCACCCCCTGGCCTTGTCCACGGCATCGCGACCTGGCATACCAGCGGAGGCTGAGCTCGCTTGAGGGCCGGGACCTGAGGACGTAGAGCATTTGTATCTAACCACCCCGCAGGAACACTCAGCCGTCCTAGGCTCAAGATCAGGCGCAACCCGCCTTGAGGTAGGGCCTCGTGAGTCCCGCGCTAGCTCACGAGTGCCCAGATACACCTTGTCTAGCCCTACCGTGTCGGCCACATGTCAGGGCGGGGCTGTACACGCCCCGGGGGCTCCTCCCGGAGGGCCCCCCTCCCAGGTACTAGTGGAAGCACCATGCTCCGTGCTGGCTGACGACACTCATACGTCTCCAACGTATCTATAATTTATGAAGCATTCATGCTATATTACTATGTGTTTTAAATGATTACGGGCTTTATTATACACTTTTATATTACTTTTGGGACTAACCTATTAACTAGAGGCCCAGCCCATATTGTTGTTTTATTGCCTGTTTCAGTATTTCGAAGAAAAGGAATATAAAACGGAGTCCAAACGGAATGAAACCTTTGGCATCGTGTTTTTTTGGAAGAATATCATCCTGGAGGCTTGGAGATCAAGCCAGAAGATACTCAAGGAGCCCAGGAGATAGGGGGGTGCCCCGCCTACAGGGTGTGCCCCCCTGTCTCGTGGATGCCTCGAGCACCTCCCGACCGACTTCTTTCGCCTATATAACCCTACATACCCTAAAACCATCGAATATCAAGATAGATCGGGAGTTCCGCCGCCGCAAGCCTCTGTAGCCACCAAAAACCTCTCAGGAGCCTGTTCCGGCACCCTGCCGAAGGGGGAATCCATCACTGGTGGCCATCTTCATCATCCTGGCACTATCCATGACGAGGAGGGAGTAGTTCACCCTCAGGGCTGAGGGTATGTACCAGTAGCTATGTGTTTGATCTCTCTCTCGTGTTCTCTCTATGGCACGATCTTGATGTATCATGAGCTTTGCTATTATAGTTGGATCTTATGATGTTTCTCCCCCTCTACTCTCTTGTGAAGAATTGAGTTTCCCTCTTGAAGTTATCTTATCGGATTGAGTCTTTGATTTGAGAACACTTGATGTATGTCTTGCCGTGTTTATCTGTGGTGACAATGGGATATCAAGTTCCACTTGATGTATGTTCTGGTGACCAACTTGCGGGTTCCGCCCATGAACCAATGCATAGGGGTCGGCACACGTTTTCTTGACTCTCCGGTAGAAACTTTTGGGGCACTCTTTGAAGTACTTTGTGTTGGTTGGATGAACCTGAGGTTGTGTGATGCATATCGTATAATCATGCCCACGAATACTTGAGGTGACAATGGAGTATCTAGGTGACATTAGGGCTTTGGTTGATTTGTGTCTTAAGGTGTTATTCTAGTACGAACTCTTTTATAGATTGATCCGAAAGAATAGCTTTGAGGTGGTTTCATACCCTACCATAATCTCTACGTTTGTTCTCCGCTATTACTGGCTTTGGAGTGACTCTTTGTTGCATGTTGAGGGATTGTTATATGATCTATCTATGTTATTATTGTTGAGAGAACTTGCACTAGTGAAAGTATGAACCCTAGGCCTTGTTTCCTATCATTGCAATACCGTTTACGCTCACTTTTATCATTAGTTACCTTGCTGTTTTTATATTTTCAGATTACAAAAACCTATATCTACTACCCATTTTGCACTTGTATTACCATCTCTTCGCCAAACTAGTGTACCTATACAATTTACCATTGTATTGGGTGTGTTGGGGACACAAGAGACTCTTTGTTATTTGGTTGCAGGGTTGCTTTAGAGAGACCATCTTCATCCTATGCCTCCCACGGATTGATAAACCTTAGGTCATCCACTTGAGGGAAATTTGCTACTTTCCTACAAACCTGTGCACTTGCAGGCCCAACAACGTCCACAAGAAGAAGGTTGTGTAGTAGACATCAAGCTCTTTTCTAGCGCTGTTGCCGGGGAGGTTAGCGCTTGAAGGTATATCTTTAGATCTTGCAATCGAATCTTTTTGTTTCTTGTTTTATCACTAGTTTAGTTTATAAAATAAAACTACAAAAAATGGAGTTAAGTTTGTCTCATACGCTTCATCTTTTTAATATCTTTCGTGAGTATGATGGAAAAGAAAATTGTGCTCAAGTGCTAGCAGGAGAATGCATTAAAATGCTTGGTACTAAATCTTTGAATGATGATAATGATTGCAATGTTGTTAGTATGAATTCCTTGAATATCCATGATGCTAACGATATGCAAAGCCACAGGCTTGGGGAAGCTATGTTTGATGAATATGATATGTTTAGTCCCCCAAGTTTTGATGAGAATATTTATTATGATGAAAGCATGCCTCCTATTTATGATGCTTATATTGATGAAAGTGGGTTTGGAAGAGTGTCAACTTTAGGAAGTAGTGATCCCACTATTTTGGAGGATATTGAATCTTATTGTGATGAACATGAAAGTGGATTTGGAAGAGTGTCAACTTTATTTAGTGATGATTCCACTATTTCGGAAGAGGTTCCAATTGATTATGAGAACAAAGTTGCTATCTATGATGATTATTGTGATGACTTGTATGCTATTAAGAATAAAGATAACCATGAAATTTGTCATCATGATTTTAGTTTTCGATTAGATTATGCCTCACATGATAATTATTTTGTTGAGTTTGCTCCCACTACTATTCATGAGAAGAAATTTGCATATGTGGAGAGTAGTAAATTTTCTATGCTTGTAGATCATGAAAAGAATGCTTTAGGTGCTGGTTATATTGTTGAATTTATTCATGATGCTACTGAAAATTATTATGAGGTAGGAACATATGCTTGTAGGAATTGCAATAATATCAAGTTTCCTCTGTATGTGCTTAAATTTTTGAATCTATGCTTGTTTTACCTTCCTATGCTAGTTGATTATTGTTCCCATAAGTTGTTTGCTCACAAAATCCCTATGCATAGGAAGTGGGTTAGACTTAAATATGCTAGTCATATGCTTCATGATTCTCCCGTCATGTTTCAATTCTTATCTTTTATGTGAGCATCATTGCCATCATCATGCCTAGCTAGAAAGACATTAAAGAAAAGCGCTTGTTGGGAGACAACCCAATATGTATCCTTACTGTTTTTGTGTGTACACATGATTATTCTACTGTATTAATCATGTTTTAAATGTTTTGTTTCAATAAAGTGCCAAGTAAGACCTTTAGGATGGCTTACGGTGATAGTTGTGTTGATCCTGCTGAAAATCAGAAACTTTTGCACCCAGTAAATTAGTTTTGCTAATTCACAGAAACGTGCTCCTGATCTGATTATTTTTGCTCTGGATTGGTACACAAATTTCTTAGTACTTCCTAATTTGGTAGCATTTTTGGAGTTCCAGAAGTATACGTTTGATACAGATTACTACAGACTGTTCTGTTCTTGACAGATTCTGTTTTCTATGTGTTGTTTGCTTATTTTGATGAATCTATGAGTAGTATCGGAGGGTATGAACCATATATAAGTTGGAGTATAGTATATTTTACACCAATATTAATTTAGAATGAGTTCGTTACAGTACCTAAGTGGTGGTTTTATTTTCTTATACTAACGGAGCTTACGAGTTTTCTGTTGAGTTTTGTGTTGTGAAGTTTTCAAGTTTTGGGTAAAGATTTGATGGACTATGGAATAAGGAGTGGCATGATCCTAAGCTTGGGGATGCCCAAGGCACCCCAAGGTAATATTCAAGGACAACCAAGAGCCTAAGCTTGGGGGTGCCCCGGAAGGCATCCCCTCTTTCGTCTTCGTCCATCGGTAACCTTACTTGGAGCTATATTTTTATTCACCACATGATATGTGTTTTGCTTGGAGCGTCATTTTATTTTGTTAGTATTTGCTTGCTGTTAATTAGAATAATGTTTTGCATCTATATTTTCAATAAAAATTTCAAGGATAGCCTTTGCCATGCTTATTTTGCTAGTATACATGTTGCTGTTTGAAAACAGAAAGTTTACATCTGTTGCAAAAATTCCCTAGAAAAGTCAGAGCATGATATAATGTTGAAACTTTTTGTATAATGAGCTCTGATAAATTTACTACAGTGGGAATTTTATTTAATAATTTTTGAAGTTAGGGAAGTATGATGAATCTTGCACTCTTTACAGACTGTAGTGTTTTGGCAGATTGTTGTTATGGTTGCATTGTTTGCATATGTTTGCTTGTTTAATGATTCTATTTGAGGATAGGAGTATTAAATATGCAGAGGAATTTAGTGTGCAATGTTGAATAATAATTTTAGTGATTTGTTACAGTAGAGAATGATAACGTTTTGCATTGGTTTATACTAACCTATCTCACGAGTTCTTGTTGAGTCTGTTGTGGATGAAGCTTTTGATAAAAAGAGAAACCATGATATGAGAGGAATTAAGGAGACACAAAAGTTCAAGATTAGGGATTCCCAAGGCACCCCAAGATAATATTTCAAGAAGTCTCAAGCATCTAAGCTTGGGGATGCCCCGGCAGGCATCCCACCTTTCTTCTCCAGCAACTATCGGTTAGTATCAGTTGAGCCTAAGTTTTTGCTTCTTCACATGAGTTGTGCTATCCTTGCAATGTCATTTTATTTTGTTTTGCTTGTTGTTTGAATACAATACCAAGATCTGAAATTATTTAATGAGAGAGAGTCTTCACATAGTTGCATAATTATTTAGCTACTCATTGATCTTCACTTATATCTTTTTGGAGTAGATTGGCATTTACTCGTGTGCTTCACTTATATCTTATGAGTAAATTGTTGAATGAGTTGATTGTCATAAATCTGAAATTTTATATTCCTCATTTGCTTATCCCATGGGGAGTAATGACTTCACATCTAAGAGGTAGAGGTTGTAAATTTATTGAAGGTTAGCAAGCATTGTATTGGTCATTTGAACAATTCATGAAAGAATATTGAAGGAAGAGAGATTTCACATATAAATACACTATCCTAGACATCTTTTATAATTGGGAGCACTCATTAAGTATGACATGCTAAAGAGTTGATGTTGGACAAGGAAGACAACGTAATGGGTTATGTTTTCCGACATCTCAGTTAAAGTATATTGTCATGGATCATTCAAACATGTTGAGCTTGCCTTTCCCCCTCATGCTAGACAAAATTCCTTGCACCAAGTAGAGATACTACTTGTGCTTCCAAATATCCTTAAACCCAGTTTTGCCATAGAGTCCACCATACCTACCTATGGATTGAGTAAGATCCTTCAAGTAAGTTGTCATCGGTGCAAGCAATAAAAATTGCTCTCTAAATATGTATGATCTTTTGGTGTGAAGAAAATAGCTTTATACGATCTCTTGTTATGGAAGCAATAAAAGCGACGAACTCCATAATAAAGGTCCATATACAAGTGGCAATATAAAGTGATGTTCATTCGCATTAAGATTTTGTGCATCCAACCTTAAAGGCGCATGACAACCTCTGCTTCCCTCTGCGAAGGGCCTATCTTTTACTTTATGTCTTTTACTTTTATTCAAGAGTCAAGGTGATCTTCACCATTCCCTTTTTCATTTTATCCTTTGGCAAGCACTTTGTGTTGGGGTGATCCTGATATATATATCCAATTGGATGTAAGTTAGCATGAACTATTATTGTTGACATCACCCAAATGTGAATACGTTGGGAGGCAACACTATAAGCCCCTATCTTTCTCAGTGTCCGATTGAAACTCCATAACCATTAGTATTGCATGAGTGTTAGCAATTGTAGAAGACTATATGATAGTTGAGTATGTGGAGTTTGTTATTCCTGAAAATAAGATGAATTGCAATTGTTTGAATGACTAAGAATGAAGTTTGCTAGTTTTTAAGAAGGTTTATGGTCTATGCTTTGACATGTGAATTGCTTGTTACTTTATCGTGAGAAGTTTTATGAGATGATCTACTGTTATGACATATTATCATGCTAGAAAAGGTGATTCAAATTATCATTGATCAAACTTGTGCACCTTCTAGCATTCACACTTCATAAATTCTTTCTTTTATCATTTACCTACTCGAGGACGAGTTGGAATTAAGCTTGGGGATGCTGATACGTCTCCAACGTATCTATAATTTATGAAGCATTCATGCTATTTTATTATCTGTTTTGAATGATTATGGGCTTTATTTACACTTTTATATTACTTTTGGGACTAACCTATTAACCGGAGGCCCAGCCCATATTGTTGTTTTATTGCCTGTTCCAGTATTTCGAGGAATCAACTACTTTGCCATCTGCCACGGCGGACGGCAAAGGCATGAATGGCGGACGACAAAGGTCTTTGCCGTCCGTGGCGGACGGCAAAAGGTGACATCAAAGTACGGGACGGCTAAGAGCTACTTTTCCGTCTGCTTTGGGAGGCAGACGGCAAAGGGGCCTTTGCCATCAGCAGCGGACGGCAAAGAATGGAGACGGCAATAAATGCGCTGTTACTCCTTTAGGTGGTTAACGGCAGGCCTTTGCCGTCCGCCGCTGACGGCAAACTTCGGAAGGCCTTTGCCGTCTGCCGAATGATGTCAGCCGACGTCACTACACGGCAGGCCTTTGCCGTCCGCCGCTATAGGCAAAGTTTTTTTCTCTTTGCCGTCAGCCACTATAGGCAAACTGACCAAATTGGCCAGCCTCCCAGGAAGCACAGTTGCCTGCCACGTGGCCTCTTTGCCGTCCGCTGCTGATGGCAAAGAGTCCTTTGCCGTCGGTGGCAGACGGCAAAGAGCCTGCATATTGGCTCTTTTTTTTCTGTTTTTTTTAAATCCAACAATTTTCACAGCAAATATATATGACATATATAGATATATTTCACAGGGCTATTTAATAGCACATAAGTTTCATCGTACATACATATATAGTTCCATCCACTCATACATAGCAAGTTGCACATACACATAAGTTGCAACCATTAGGAAGTTGCACATACATATTACAATGCAAAGTTTCATCAAGATAGCAAGTTCCATCGTAGGAAGCTAGAAGAATACTAGAAGAGAATGAAATAAAAAACAAACACTCCATCATAGCAAGCTAGCTTCCGAGAAGTGAATGAAATCTGCAAAATGGCAAATAAGAAAGTTAGGAAAAGGTGACTAGAAGAAGAAGACTAGAAGAAGAAGCACGCCATCGTTTGTGAGGTAACTTAGGTGAAATGGATCGTTTATGAGCTAACTTAGGTAAAATGCATCATTTTAGAGCTAACGTAGGTAAAATGGATCGTTTATGAGCTAACTTAGGTAAAATGCATCATTTTAGAGCTAACGCAGGTAAAATGGATCGTTTATGAGCTAACTAAGCTAATTATGCTGTTTTTTTACATAAGTAAGGTAAGTACATGTCATTATTGAGCAAACCTAGTTAACTACGCATATTATAACTAACTTAGGTCATTTTGGAGGAAACAAAGCTAAGTATAGATCGTTTTAGAGCTAACTTAGGTAAAATGGCTGGTTTTGGAGGTCAGTAAGCTTATTAAGTCATTTTGGAGGAAAAGAAGCTAACTCTAGGTCATTAAGGTAAGCATATTGGAGGAAATAAAGCTAAGTCTAGGTCTTTATGCATTTGTTAAGCAAAAAACTAGAGAAACTTACCTTGATCATGGAGGTGTGGGAGCGGGCTGGCTCATGCCAGTAGCTGGAGAAGGATCGTGTGATGCTTGTGTGGAGTTACGCTGCACCAAAGATCATTTCCAATGTTTCGTTAGCATGATGACACTCAAATGTTAAGACTAGCAAGTAACATCCATTCAAATTAAACTCACCGTGGTCTCAGGAGCAATCTCTGGATCAATGGCTATGGAGCCACGGGACCTCCTGCCACTAGATATCATCACCTGCTCTGGATTGTAGGGAATCTGGCTCGGGTTAAACTCCTCCCCTTTCCTTGCCTTCCCCTTGACTTGCTTGTAAGAGGCAGTGTGGGCCATGGCATACAGGTCGTACCCCTCTGGCACCTTATCCGTCTTATTGTAGCATGCCTGAAAGAGAGAAACAAAGTAAATTAGTAATTAAATGGCTCAAGCTAGCATGATGAATGAATTGCATTAATCATGAAGCAAACCACATACCCAATTCTGCCCGAACTGATATAAGCTGGAGCTACCTTGATGGTGTGGCACACCTTCAATTTTGGCACGTTTGTCCTTGACCTCAGTCGGCTCCCCTTCCATCTTTCAACACCTGCCATGACAAAGAGTAAACGAAATTAGTACAACATAAAAAAATACCGACATGAATAATAATATGTATATCACTTAAGTGTATCATCATCAAGTATAACATAAAAAAATTGAATACCTGACACTACTAATAATCTCGATCAGTATCATCAATAAATGCATAATCATCATCATCATCACTATAATCAATGACGGGCTCATAGGATTCAGTGGCATCAACATGTGGAAGGCCACCTTTACGTAATCGGTCAAGCATTGAGAGGTCATCCGCAGCAGTAACCTCTTCTTGTTCCGGCTCTTCTTGTTCCTCCTCTGGGGTGATGTGGGATTCACTGTCACTATCTACTTCAATGTTTTGGGGTGAAGTATACTGGTTCTTGAAACGCTTTTTGGAAAGACGTGTCTCTTGGAAGAATTCTCCTTCATATGTGTCTGGGTTAATGTGAGGTTCATAATCCTCTTCCTTTGGGGGAGATAGTCTAGCACGTGGCGGCACTTCATAAACGACATCCCAACCTTTCAGATTTTGATTAGTTTGGCAGGCCCACGGTAGATAGAATACTTGGGTCGCCTATTGAGTCGTAATATAGACATCAGGAACATCTAAATGGGTGCTTTGGTTGATTTCAACTAGCCCTATATGTTCATGAGTCCTTCTAGTCTCCTTCGGCCGAAACCAATAACATTTGAAGACTATGACATTCGGTGGGTTTTCACCATAGAATAGAAGTTCATAAATTGCTTCAACTCTCCCATAATACTCGGTACCTCCTTCGCTGATAGCAGATACACAACAATTTGTAGACTTTTGGTCGGCCATAGATAGCTCTTTTCCATAGGTACAAAAGCGATACCCGTTGATGTCGTATTTGTCAAATGAACGGACCTTATAGTCAAAACCATTAGCGACTTGTCACAATTCGACATCCATAGACTCTGAATTAGCCTACAAGTTTAATATGAAAGGATTGTTGCATTACGCACAAATTAGCGAATGAAATGAAATTGTCTAATAGAATTTACCGTTTGCTTGAACCAAGAGATGAAACCGGGATAGCCGCCTCCTTGCTTTGCAGAAGCTCATACTCTTCGATGGAATCCTTTTGGATCACCGCTCCATACGAGAATAGGGCGACGTATCGAATGTATGAAATATCCAGGAATAAGAGCAGTTCAAAGGAAATAGAAGTTGCGAAACAATGTACCGAGAACTTACTCGATGTACGGCCGCACTTCTATCAGGTTGTTGAAGATATACAACGAAATGGTCCGCCATTCTTCGTTATCCAAAGATACTGGATTTGAAACACTGGCTGGTGCGAGATTCCCTTTGAATAGGATGAGGTTGGATCCACCCTTTTTAGGCTCGTCAGCATTGTAACGAGGCTTCAGATTATGCAAATGACGATTTTTGGTTTCGTAGTGTGCTGTCACGAAGTTTGCCGCCTCCTCAGTGATGAATGCCTAAGCCATCGACGCTTCAATTCTACGTATATTTTTACATTTTTGTCGAAGCGTCTTCTGCATCCTCTCAGTTGGGTAGCACCAACGATTTTGCACGGGTCCCCCCAATCTTGCCTCGATCGGGAGATGCAAAATCAAATGCTGCATTGGATTAAAGAAGCCCGGTGGAAAGATCTTCTCTAACTTGCAGATCAACTTCGGCGCCAACTCTTGCATTTCTTCTAGCACGCCAGGCGATAGTTCTTTTGCACAAAGAACACAGAAGAAATAGCTGAGTTCTGCCAGTACTAGCCATTCATCCTCAGGGATGAAGCCACGCAACATCACCGGCATTACCCACTCAATCCATATGTGCCAATCATGACTCTTGAGACCAAATATCTTCAATTTATCAAGACTCGCTCCCCTCTTTAGATTCGCTGCATACCCATTAGGGAACATCAACTGCATTTTCACCCACAAGATAATTTCCCTCATAGCTGGCCTTCCAAGATTGAACCATGCCTTTGGCTTCATCCAGTTCTGCTTTCCTTTCGGTTCTTTCATGTTTTGTAACGGCCTATCACATAGCGCCTCCAGATCGACTCTAGCCTTAGTATTATCCTTTGACTTCCCATCTATGCCGAACAATGTACCAAAAAGTGCCTCGGCGATATTCTTCTCAGTGTGCATCACGTCAATGTTGTGTGGGCAAAGGAGGTCTTTGAAGTAAGGCAGATCCCATAAGCATGTTTTGTGAGTCCAGGCGTGCTCAGAATTATACCCCTTGAAGTACCCTGGACGCTCTGGATCTGGCTCGAGAGCGTTTAACTGATCCAGGGTCTGTTGGCCTGTCAACGCAGGTGGTGCAGAGTTTTTTACAACTCTACCTCTGATGAAGTTCTTCTTGTCTTTCCTGAACTTATGGCGAGGATCCAGGAACTGTCTATGCATGTCGAAGCAAGAAAACTTGCGACCGGCCTGAAGCCAACGAAACTCAAGAGCTCCCTTGCATGTAGGGCACGAGAACCTTCCATGCACACACCAGCCAACGAATAGCACATACGCCGGCAAGTCATGCGTCGAGTACATGTACCTGACACACATTATGAAGTTTCGTTTGCTATAGGCGTCGTATGTCTTGAACCCATTATCCCAGGCTTCTTGCAATTCATCCTTAAGCGGTTGCATGTACACATTCATATTTTCCCCCGGATAGTTGGGTCCTAGAATTATCAACGGCAGGAAAATGTTCTTTCTTTGCATAATCTGTCCGGGGGTAGATTGAGTGGAAAGACAAATACGGGCCAACAACTGTATTGGGCTGCCGTCATACCAAACACACTGAACCCATCGGTGCTGATGCCGACTCGAGGATGCCTCGGATCTGCCGCTTTGTCAGCATCTAATTCATCAAACTTTTTCCATGCAACACCATCCGACGTGTGTACCATCATCAGATTCCCATCTGCATCTAGTTTGGTTCTTTTGCCTGTTTTGTGCCATGTCATCTGTCTGGCCGTCTCTTCGACCATGAAAAGACATTGAAGTCTTGGTACGATTGGCATATACTGAAGAACACTAACGGGGATTTTGGTCTGTGTCTTCTCACCCATACCGTTGTCTACCACAATATACCTGGAAGACTTGCAAATGGGACAATAATTCAAGTCCGCATAGTCAAGCCTAAATAAGGCACATCCTTTCTCACAGGCATGTATCTTCTCATAGGGCATCTTCAGTGCACGGAGGATTTTGTCTGACTGGTACATGTTTGCAGGCATTACATGGCCTTTGGGTAGAAAGCGTCCAAATACTGTCATAATTGCGTCGTAGCATTCTCTGCCCAAGTTGAACTGAACCTTCAGAGCCATTACTTGTGAGATGTCATCCAACTGACAAAGCTCAGTGTGCTCGTGGAGCGGACGTTTTGAAGACTCCAACATTTCATTGAAGGCCTTTGTAGATTCCTCTATCTTCTCGTCCGAATCCCGAGCATCATCATAGTCTTGCACCATGTTTTCCATCCCGGTACCATGCTCGTCGGTGCGACGACGATCCACCTCAGCTCGGTCACGTTGGGCAGACTCACCATGAAATGTCCACACCGTATAATCGGGCGTAAAACCATTCTTCTGTAGGTGTTTACCCATTTCAGCCTCTGTCCTCTTTTCCCAATTGCCGCATCGGAAACAGGGGCACCAAGTTTTCCTCTGGCCATTTGCAAATGCGGCTTGCACAAACCCCTTGGTTTTTGTGAACCATTCAGCACTCCATTTGTTCTGACCAGTGTGACCGGTATACATCCACGCACGATCACTCATCTTGACTTTCAGAGCTACTGGACACACAACAATTATATATATAATTCACCATGTATATATTCATCAGTTGATCTACTTTGTCAATTTTATTACGTCCATGCAACCTACACTCTAATAGGTAATGATAGGTCCTAATCCCACCCGAGTATGTGTAGATTGGGTTCATTTTCCCATGCTATGCTCCGGATCCGACGCAAAATTTTGGCAGCACCTCCCCGCTGTTCTCCTGATACACGTCTCTGCAATAAACAGAGAGGATGTGTACCCGGAGAACAACAGGGGAGGCACTGATGAAATTTATGCGTCGGATCCGGAGCAAAGCATATGGGAAAATGAACCCAATCTACACACACTCGGGCTGTCCATGGATAGCGTTGGACAATTCGAAAGAATCAAGGTTATAAATATGCAAATGCATGCATATTTATAACTACGACGCTTTCGAATGGGAGACACATATTGGTTACGCATACTGATGATTCAAGACACATATATAGCTAGCTATCAAGTTTCATCGGCACGAACACCGGAACAGAGCAAATAATTAATGGGGGAGGAGGACATGTCATTTGTGCTCAACCACAAACAAAGGGGCAGAGCTCGTCAAACGCACGGCGAGGTCGTCGAACACCAAACCTCGCAGCGGTGAAACAACTGCACATTTAAATCAACCCGATCAACACAATTATATATGATGTTTTTCATAACAAAATCGAAAAATATATGACCTAACTAATAATTCACAAATATAAAACCCTGTCGGCCTCGGGGGGTCGGGTGTCGGGGTGTCTGGGTGTCGTGTCAGGGTCGGGGTGTGGTGTCGGGGTCGGGGT
>NC_057810.1:570078135-570082543 GCF_018294505.1 Triticum aestivum
CAGGGGCGGGGGCGGCGGTGGATCTAGCTAGGGCGGGGCGTCTGGGAGGAGAGAGGAAGAGAAGAGAGAGTAACGGGCGGGGGGTGGCGTCTGTTAGTTACTCGGCTCTTTGCCGTCCACCATTATCTCTCTTTGTCGTTTGCTAGCGGACGACAAAGAGGTGGGGCGTTAAGTTTTTTTAAACGGGCGGGTGGGTGGGGGCCACCTCCCCCTTTGCTGTCAGCTGGCGGACAACAAAGATTCTTTGCCATCAGCTGGCGGACGTCAAAGAAATGGCGCATGGCAATGAGCTTCTTTGCCGTGTGCCGCTTCTTTGCCGTCCGCTTTTCGGTAGCTGATGGCAAAGAGCTGGCTGCTGGCAAAGTAGCTGATTGCACTAGTGGCATGCTATATTACTATGTGTTTTGAATGATTACAGGCTTTATTATACACTTTTATATTACTTTTGGGACTAACCTATTAACCGGAGGCCCAACCCATATTGCTGTTTTATTGCCCGTTTCAGTATTTCGAAGAAAAGGAATATCAAACGGAGTCCAAACAGAATGAAACCTTCGGCATCGTGATTTTTTGGAAGAATATCATCCTGGAGGCTTGGAGATCAAGTCAGAAGATACTCGTGGAGCCCAGGAGATAGGGGGGGCGCCCCCCCTACAGGGCACGGCCCCCTATCTTGTGGACCCCTCGAGCACCTCCCGGCCGACTTCTTTCGCCTATATAACCCTAAGTACCCTAAAATCATCGAATATCAAGATAGATCGGGATTTCCGCCGCTGCAAGCCTCTATAGCCACCAAAAACCTCTCGGGAGCCCATTCCGGCACCCTGCCGGAGGGGGAATCCATCACCGGTGGCCATCTTCATCATCCTAGCACTATCCATGACAAGGAGGGAGTAGTTCACCCTCGGGGCTGAGGGTTTGTACCAGTAGCTATGTGTTTGATCTCTCTCTCTCGTGTTCTCTCTATGGCACGATCTTGATGTATCGCGAGCTTTCCTATTATAGTTGGATCTTATGATGTTTCTCCCCCTCTACTCTCTTGTGATGAATTGAGTTTCCCTCTTGAAGTTATCTTATCGGATTGAGTCTTTGATTTGAGAACACTTGATGTATGTCTTGCCGTGTTTATCTGTGGTGACAATGGGATATCACGTGCCACTTGATGTATGTTTTGGTGACCAACTTGCGGGTTCCGCCCATGAACCTATGCATAGGGGTTGGCACATGTTTTCTTGACTCTCCGGTAGAAACTTTTGGGGCACTCTTTGAAGTACTTTGTGTTGGTTGGATGAATCTGAGATTGTGTGATGCATATCGTATAATCATGCCCACGGATACTTGAGGCGACAATGGAGTATCTAGGTGACATTAGGGCTTCTGTTGATTTGTGTCTTAAGGTGTTATTCTAGTACGAACTCTTTTATAGATTGATCCGAAAGAATAGCTTTGAGGTGGTTTCGTACCCTACCATAATCTCTATGTTTGTTCTCCTCTATTAGTGGCTTTGGAGTGACTCTTTGTTGCATGTTGAGGGATTGTTATATGATCTATCTATGTTATTATTGTTGAGATAACTTGGACTAGTGAAAGTATGAACCCTAGGCCTTGTTTCCTATCATTGCAATACCGTTTACGCTCACTTTTATCATTAGTTACCTTGCTGTTTTTATATTTTCAGATTACAAAAACCTATATCTACTATCCATTTTGCACTTGTATTACCATCTTTTCACTGAACTAGTGCACCTATACAATTTACCATTGTATTGGGTATGTTGGGGACACAAGAGACTCTTTGTTATTTGGTTGCAGGGTTGCGTGAGAGAGACCATCTTCATCCTACGCCTCCCACGGATTGATAAACCTTAGGTCATCCACTTGAGAGAAATTTTCTACTTTCCTACAAACCTGTGCACTTGCAGGCCCAACAACGTCTACAAGAAGAAGGTTGTGTAGAAGACATCAGACACTGCTGAGGAGCGGCTATGCCCGTACACATACGGAAGCGCTATGCTCCGCTTTGGTGATAAACAACCGAGGGCAGCCCACGGCTGTATCAACCTCAGGGAGCCTAGAGCTCAGTGTCTGGCCTCATCGCAATGCCTCCCCTCGGGAGCGCCATGGGAGGGGGCTGGACACGGGGGCTGCGCCCGGGTCACGCCCGAGTGCACGCCACCCAGATAGTTCCCTCAGACCTGGTCGTCGCGTGCCCCTCCCCGAGTGGAGCCAAGGTATGAAGACCGTTTGAGCGTCAAGGGAGACTCCTGAGCATCGCGACTCAGGAGCCTAACATGTCACATAGCCCCTCACTCCTTAGTTCCGCAAGGCTAACGGCGGACCAGGTATGCACGAGGCCGGGCCCTACCGACGTAGAACGACAGATCTACTCCTACACACCTCCCTATTTGCTGTTTGTGCATCAAGGGGGACTCCTGAGCATCGCGACTCTGGAGCCTAACTTTTCACGTAGCCCCTCACTCCTTGGTCCCGTCCTGGTGATCCGATCGGGGCTAATGGCGGCTGAGGTATGCGCGGGGCCGGGCCCTGCCGACGTAGAATACAAAGCAAATAGGAAGGAAACAACAAAATCTCGCAAATTCAGAAGCAAATATTACAAACCATAAATTGTCCTCACGATACCAAATACAAGTTTAAATGCCTCCACGAGGCACGATGCACGTTGCAGGAGTTGAAACAGGAAAGAGGCCGCGAGAAGATCACCCTTGGGCAGTGCCGTCATTCGCCAGGAGCCCCGCCTCCATGGCGGAGTTGCGCTTGTCAGCTCCACCTCCCGAGGCCACGGAACCAGCAGGACCTGGCTTGGGCGCAGTGGCGAAGGTGCAAAACTTCGCCAGCAGGGCTTCCGCTTGGCCCTTCACGGCTTCAGCAGCAGCGGCGGAGTGCTCGGCGTCCACAGGCTCCAGTAGATCGTCAAGGTTGGCGCCGGGGTCCCGAAGGTAGACGTGGCTGAGGACCCGAGTTAGCGCCGTAGAAGAAATGACGCGAGCTTCAACCTCGGCCATGGGGCCGATGCCGATCATGACCTCCTCAAGCGCTTTGACCAAGAAGGGAAGCAGCTTGGTGGGGCTGTCCTTGGTTCCGGCCAGCGGCTTCTCCATGCCATCATCGTAAAGCGACTTCAGCGCCTGGCGAGATCTCTCCTCAAGATCCGCAAAGGCCACGCAATCCTCTTCCAAGACCTTCACCTTGGCATCCAGCTCGGCCTTCTCCGCCTTCAGCTTCTACTCCAGCGTCTTCAGTCGGCTGTGATCAGCGGACAGCTCGGTGTCGCGGTCCTCGATTGCAGCCTCTCGAGCACCCATCTCTTCCTCCTTTTCCTGGCGGTCGCGAACCTCTTTGGCGAGCTCGTCACGCAAACCCCGCAGCTCATCCTCCAGCGCCTTGCAACGGTCCTGGGCGACCGAGGCATCCTTCAACGCTGCATGACGAGCGGCTATGGCCTAGGTGGCGACTGGCTTTTCCTCCTCGAAAGCCGCCACAGCCTGGCTCAGCGCCGCTCGGATGGAGGTGTCAGAGTGAACCCAGCCAGAGATCTGCTCCAGGTGCCCAACCACCAGGCGTGGGTTGGCGCCCTGGAGGTCTTCTTGCAGCCGTCCTAGCTCGGCAGCGGCACGGTCCATGGCGGCGGAGGAGGTAGAGGAGTCAGGAACCAGTGGAGCAGGAGGAGAAGACGGCAGCGTGATCACGGCTTGGGAGACTGGGAGCTCGTGAGCCTTAGCAACCTCAGCGACAACATCAAGCGCCGGCGCCTCCAGAGTCAGCGGGGCCACGGGGGCTGGCACCCCGCCAGGGCGCTCCCCCTGGCCTCGTGAGGACGACCAGGCAGGGGAGGTGCGAGCTCCACTGCCTCCCCTTCCCACAGACGAAGGCGCAGCCACAACCACTACAAAAAAAAGACACATCCATGACATTTTGGGCCGAACAATTTTTTTTCCTATCATACATATGACACTTCTATGATGATAATTGTGACAAAACCCGGTATCATCATAGATGTGGTGGGCTCCTACTTCTATGACAAAAAATCATGACAGAAAATGGGCTTTTCGTCCTGGGCGGGCTGGAGACGCAGCTGCATGACATTCTTTGGGCCATCCATGATGGAAAAAACTATGGTAGAAGCGAGGGGGAGAAAATTTCGGGGAGTTGCCGGTTACGGTGGGAGGTCGGGGGCGGAGAGATGCACATTTCTCTCATACCGGTACGCGCGTGTGTGCAAGGCGTTGGCTCTAACTGAATCCGAGCGAGGCATTGGGCTCTAACTGAACCCGAGCGATTGCTCTGCAGGCTACGCGTTACTGAACCCGAGCGATCGATCGATGGCTGTTAACTGAACCCGATCGAGCGATTCCTTCGCTACTGCTGCTAACTAAAGCCGATCGATTGG
>NC_057810.1:570082751-570083848 GCF_018294505.1 Triticum aestivum
GGTGGCCGTCGAAGGGTGGTTGAACAGGACCCCGTGGTGTGGAGGGCTGGATGAACAGTAGACGGTGGAGGGCTGGATGAATAGTAGACGGTGGAGGGGTGGTTGAACAGTAGCCGGTGGAGTAGCGCGCGGTGGAGGCTGGATGAACAGGAGCCCGTGGAGGCTCGAGGAGGTCGACGGTAGCCCGTGGAGGCTGGAGGAGGTCGACGGTGGAGATGAACAGTATCCCGTGTAGTCCCGTTTTGCGGTACGCCACACACCTCCCCCCGTTTCGATCGTAGCGCTCCAACACAAGTCCGTTTCGTCCGTTTTGCGGTACGCCACACTCCTCCCGATCAACAGGACCCCCGTTTCGACCGTAGGAGGTCCGTTTCCTCCGTTTTGCGGTACACCACACCCCTCCCGATCAACAGGACCCCCGTTTTGACCGTACGAGGTCCGTTTCCTCCGTTTTGCGGTAGGCCACACCCCTCCCGATCAACAGGACCCCGTTCTGAATGTAGGAGGTCCGTTTCCTCCATTGTGCGGTACGCCAGGCCTCGTTTCCATCGCCTGTTCCATCCAAGCCAGTTGGCTCCCACGCGTTCCGTTGCCTCCCAATGAACACGACGCATTCCATTGCCTCCCCATGAACACGACGCATTCCGTTGCCTCCCCATGAACACGACGACGACTCTGTTTCTCCGTTCCGACCCAGCCATGTACATACGTGGCCGTATTTTCTTTCTTGCACCCTAGCCGCTGTACGTACGTGTACATGCTACATGCGCGCCTCTAGTACGACACGTACGCGCCTCTACTACAACACGTGCACGCCTCTACATCGACCAATATATATGTACGTACACGTTCGCGACCAGAATGACAATGCTACGTACGCTTCGACCAGGTGGGTCCCGACTGTCAGGCATTTCCTTGCGTGCGAAAATGTAGCTGGTGGGTCCTAGCAGTCAGAGGGGTGAATCATTTTTTTGCCCGGACGCACTTCCTTTGCGTGCGAAGATGTAGCTGGTGGGTCCCAGCAGTTAGGGGGGTGAATCATTTTTTTTGCCCGGACGCATTTCTTTGTGTGCGAAGGTGTAGCTGTTGGGTCCCAG
>NC_057810.1:570084101-570098689 GCF_018294505.1 Triticum aestivum
GAAGGTGTAGCTGGTGGGTCCCAGCATTCGGGGGGCGAATCGTTTTTTTCGACACACTTCCTTGCGTGCGAAGATGTAGCTGGTGGGTGCCAGCAGTCAGGGGGGCGAATCGTATTTTTTTCCCGGACGCACTTCCTTGCGTGCGAAGGTGTAGCTCGTGGGTCCCAGCAGTCAGGGGGCGAATCATTTTTTTCACGAAATATGGTGGCCCGTTTGGTGGGTCCCGGCTATCAGGTCTAGGAATAATTATTTTGCGCGTAATAAGGAGGCACTTCCTTGCGGCTGCCATGGACCCAGCTGTCAGCCTGTCCACGTACAGTCCACGTCCGATGGAAGTCGTTCCTTGACCACGTTGACCACGCTGCGCTGAGAGCACCACGGCGGTGGACGACGGCGAGGCCTAGGAAGGGGACAACGCGGAGCCGGGGAAGACGCGGCAGTGGACGCACACACGGAGAGGAGTACGAGGGTTCACTGGTTCGGCTGCGCTGCCATCGCCGCTAAATAACAGGGGGTGTGGGTGAGTGGAGGGATGGCCTCGCCAGCAGTGGGAGTAGTAGGGGGCAGTGAGGCCTCCGCAGCAGCACAACCGGCCACAGGAGGCAGGAGCACGCGACACGACCGGGGCTGCTTTGGGAGGCTGGAGCAAGAAGATCAGAGGTTGAAGAAGCACGACCGCCGTTGGATGGACATCGTACGGTCACTGCAGCTAGAATCGTTTATATTGACTAAGTTAACAAAGCCCTTGGTACGTTAACTTAGTAGGCCCACAGGTCAGCTTCCAAAACAGTGCGCCCCAGATGTCAGGGGGAGGAATCATTTTTTGGGCGGGTGAAGCTAGAATATCTGAGATTGAAGAAGAAGCACGGCATCCGTTGGATGGACATCCAACGACCATTGCTGCTAGAACCGTGTGTGGACTATAAGTTGACAAAGCCTTGCATACGCGTCAACTCTGTTTTTTTAGGGGACGCGTCAACTTAGTAAGGCCAGAAGGTGTGGCAGAGAACTTATAGCCCATTTGAGTAAGAATGTGTAGCCCATTTTTTGAATTCTAATGGAATTTACTACAGCCCATTTATAGTTTGTTAAAAGTACAGTCCATTTCAACCAACCGTTCAAAACAGAATTCAATAAAATTTCCCACATTTTGATGGGATCCAAATATTTTTATCCCAAAATTTCTAGTCAGATTAAATACACTTTCAATATAAATTTATATTGCATAAAAATCCAACAAAACATTGCGCTCGCAACAATTAATGAAATTAAAAGTTTCAATATTCCAAAAAATATATTTTATAAATTAATCACTCTTTGGTGCATTTTTTATAGTTATTACCCAGTTTTTATAATTAGATCCCATTTATTATTTCTTAAAGCCCATTTTCTTATTAAGCCTAATGCATCCCTCCTAGGAAAGATTTGCAGCCCAGCGGGGCGGAGAATAACAACTTGACCTTGCCTGGGTATTCCTAAAAAAAGTATAGTTGGGCTAGTCATTTTCAGCTTGAAAAAAATTAATATCTGGGCTGGGCTAGACGGGCCACAGCCCGCCCAGTTAATACATGCAGCGATGTTTTCATTGTTGTTCAGAGGAGAAAAATTAATATCTGGGGTAAACATCGAAAAACTCTGCAGTGCTCACACTTCAAAAACACAAATACTGCTTGAGCTGCTTGGTCCCAGCTATCGGCCGCTTCTTGTGCAATTCTCTCATTTATTGACTACTCCCTCCTTTCCGGTTTATAATGCTCAATTCAAAAATCTCACCAATCAAGGTAGATGGCGAGTGGTGGAATACTTTTTGTAGTTTTGCAAAAGCACCTAATTAATGCTCTTGTTATCCTCAAAAAATTATGTTTATCAATGCATTAATTGCATTGCATGCATGCATAAAGTACATGCATTGGTCAATTTTCTCTTAATACTTGCATGCAATGATTTAATGCACCTTGGAATCTGAACATGTGATGGAAAACAACCAAATTGAGCCTTATAAAATGGAAAAACTAAAATTTTGAGATAAGCCCTATAAACCGGAAAGGAGGGAGTACATAGGTTGACAATGGTGTGGGATCGTGATGTCAGGAAACCAGGAGGAAGCAAAATAAATTATAGTTATATATATATATATATATATATATAATAAGGAGGCACTTGCGTACGTGAGGCTACGGACCTGGTGGATCCCCATTGTCATCCTATCCAAGTAAAGTCATCTCCTCGCCCGCGCGCGCTTTCCGCCCGAAACAGTCAGCGCCGGCCGCCCCGCTTCCCGGTGCAGGCGATTGCTCCGCATTCAAACGACACAAGTGCCGTCTGTCCGTCCATCTGCCGCACATATTAATGATACGCGGTTGCCGAGGCGGCTACTCCGGCGCCACACGTCTGTCCCTCTGCCTGCCCACCATTGCTATATAAACTGCTGCGCCGGCCATAGCCGCAGTCATCCGCATCTGTTCCCTTTCTCCTGTCCACAGCACTACTACCCACCATGGCTTCGTCACGCTCCAGCGCTCTTCGGGACGGGCGGACGACGGACCACAAGGAGATGGCAGCCATTGCTGCCGACCGGTTGGTGGCAGCCAGCCGGAGGACGGCGACGTCCAAATGGAGAACATGGTAGTCGACGATCCAGCGCCAACCCCCTCCTCCGCGCCATCCTCGCCGGTGCATTGCACCATGACCATCGGCGAGGCCCATGCCCAATATATGGACAGGGTGAGGCAGATTCGTGAGGAGCATTTTTGGGAGGCGCAGGCCGATGCCGCCTACAACCACCATCTCCTCCAGGAGCACCTGCAGGCGGAGGAGCAGATCGCCGCGGAGCGGGCGGAGCAGGAGGTGCTGCTCGACTCGTACCGCTTCGCCCGCAAGGGCCGCCTCGAGCGCTGGCGGTACCACATGCGGGTGGCGAAGGCTGCAGCCGCCTACAAGGAGGCTAGCAAAGAGGGCGATGAAGCGGGCGAGGCGCTGTTTGGTGAGACCGAGGACGAGGCAGAGGAGAATGCCAGCTCCGATGAGTCCCCGCTCCACTGGCGTTGATGACGCCCTACTCTGCCGAGGCCCCGCCCCACCAACAACGAGGCAGAGGACACCGCCGGCTCCGCCGAGGCCCCGCCCCGCCAACAATGAGGCAGAGGACATCACCGGCTCAGCCGAGGCCCCACCCTGCCGGCAACGTGGGGGAGGATTTCCACCGCTCCGCTGAGGCGCCGCCCGCCGGCAACAAGACAGAGGACATCGCCGGCTCCGCCGAGGCCCCGTCCCGCTGCCAACGAGGCCGCGCCACATAGAAAACAAGGAATAGTAGAACACGGTAGGTCGCCGCCGCTCGGGTACAAGTAAGGTTACCGCTGCTACCCTCCAGTTGAAGCCAAGCTAGGCAGGTTGACCATTGATGGCCGGTTATCTTCTTGGCGGCGACGTGGAGTCGGAGAGCTACGCTGGAGAGGAACGTTGCTTCTACTTAACTGCTAGTGCAGTTGGCTGACTGACACGTGGGCAAAATAGGCCACATGTCAGTTACGCAACTGCACCTGCAGTTAAGTCACTGAAGCTTCTGTTTGGCTCAGCGGGACACAAGTGGGTAGCTTCGGTTAATTAATTATACCTCCAGCACACCCCTTTTTAGTTTTTTCTAAAAAGGAGGATGACCCCCGGCCTCTGCATCTAGGAGATGCATGCGGCCACAAACACCCCTTTTTAGTTGAAGAATGTATGAAATGTAATGAAATCTGGCATGTTTAGATGAAATCCGACCGTGTATGAATGAATTTATTTCCATTAGTTCAAATTCCTGTATCACTGGCATTGGATGAACATGCAAAACAATATGTACTAGCATTATTCCCAGGGTGATCACCACGTTTGGAGCAGTTTCACATGTACTCCCTCCGGTCCTTTCTAGTCTGCATACAAGTTTTGTCTGCAGTCAAAGTATCCCTACTTTGACCAATCTTATACAAAAAAGTATGCACTTTCACAATGTGCGAAGTAAAAAGGAACAGAAGGAGTACAAAGAGTTTGAGCAGCTTTTTAGCGTTTCTGTACATTGCAATCAAACACACAGGCCTGGCAATTCATAGAGAACATTCAAAACAATCGATGATTATGCATCTCGGCGACTCACATGTCAGAGGCAATATTTACTTCACAACTAAAGAATAAAGAAAAAAATTGATCGCCGCTGCTGACAGCAAAGGGCATCCCATTCGAAAATATCAAACGCATATCTTGCTAAAATCAATGAGCAAAATTTGACAAGGTTGTCCCATTCCAAAATATCAAATGCCTACGATTGTGGAATGGGCTGGGTTTGCCATCGGTTCGAACATTGACATGGCACCTCGTGCTAAATAAACCAGCTGTTATTTTTGTGCAGTTCCACCAAAATCAACCAAATTCGCGCGTAGCTTGTATGATTTCGCCCTTATATGTTGCAATGCCTTGAACTTATGGGCACCTCCTTTCTTGTGGTGGAAATGAATGATTTGATGTATTCATGAACATTTTGTGCAGTTCCCGTTGAAATCAAGCTAAGGACCCCTGTTTGCACAAATACAAAAATGTGATTAGTATACAGCAAACTGTACTATGAATTGACAATTTCAACAGGCACATACATGGTCCATGTACAACACACTTTTAGAAAAATGGAACTCACCAGAAAGAATCCTAGAACAACATTGTACTCGCGCATCACAGCAAAAAATGGAGATTTGTCAGTCCTTCTGAGCTGAAGTTAGTTTGGTATTGTGGGGAGTAATGTAACCATCCTTCAACTGCTCCTTCTGATGAGAAGATAGACAGGGCTTCTTCATCCTAGCATAATCGGAACTAGTCACTTCACATACTCCATATTCTTCTTCAGAGGAAGATGATCCCTGTTTGCTCAAAAAAAAGGAAAGGAAATATTTAAAACAACACAGATAAAGCACTTCTCAAGGACAATACCACCTTTTCATGAAAGTATCTAAACAGTAGCACAACACCAATAGAGATGACAAAGCTCAATCATATGGATGAAATCAGTGGGTGAGTACCAACATTTGTCAGGAGGCTGATTGTGTAGAGTGTATAGATGAAGCACTTCTCGGGAACCATCTGTTGCTATCTACGGGGGTGGCCATGCTTACTATATACTCCTTGATTAGTTTAATGTTTCCAACATCTTCTTGTGCAATTCCACTAAAATATATGGTATCTTCAAAGAAGATCCCTGTTTGCACAAGTAGAGATAATTACATATGGCATCAAATCAGTGGCAAAACAATTGCTCATTCCAGCCATAGCAATAAATTAAGATGCAAAACTATATCATTACTTGTGTCATCACAGTTCCAGTGCTTCATTACAGCACCGAGAGTTGATTTTTGTTTTTCTTCTGCTTGTTCTTCCCCTTCATCACTTGGTTCAATAACAGACAAGCTTCGCCTTCAATGTAATATTTGGCATGTCAATTAGGGAGCACAAGTATAGTACTAAACTTAATTTTTTGATGAAAGTGGAAAAATACAGGCCAACAGTTGTGAAATATCCTTATCTTACCTCAATGGGATATTACGGTACACATACAGATTGGAAGTCTTGTCTCCATTTGTGCAGTTCACTAAAATCAAGCAACATTATCGTACAAGTAGCACAACATATGAAAGCACACTGCAGAATCATGTGAAAGAAGGCTAGTACCGACCTCTCATGATGCGGAATTCAAATAACTCACAAGAAAATCTGAACCAAATTCGCCTTAACGGATAGGAAGTAAGATCTCCTCTTGTGCGGTTCCACTAAGATCAAGCAATCAAGCAACATTGTCGGTGTGACATTTTGGTTGAACTGCACAAAACACTCTTAAAACAAAGTGTTTTTTGCAGGGCAACAAAAGGTCACAATGGCAACGAGGTGAAGTAGATAACCCTGTTTACACAGAGGTGCAAAGGAAACAATTAGTGGTCAATAACGGTGGATGACACAGAAGCCAACAAAAAGAAGCATCTACCTTATCTAAATGGGAAAGAAAGCAAGACAGTAGCATTTCTCAAACGGTGGCATTGACTAAAATTAACATAGAGATTATATTAACAATAAAATTCGTTAAACATGTAATTTGCTTTTAACTATGGCATTGCATCAATTTTCCAGCGACATTATTAGAGGGTGTTTGTTTATAGGGACATTTTGGTGTAGGGATTAAAAAAACTCCATGTCATTCACATCTAAACCAAACAGGAGGGACTTTTCGGGACTAAAAGTGGGCATTTGGGACTAAAGAAAGAAGACCCCGAGGGAGTCTTTTTGGGACTTTTTCCAATAGTTGCCCCTGCCACGCATCGCACCTTGTTTCTATTAGTTCATTACTGGAGGTAACATGGTATTTTATCATGTCATTTAATTACCTCTAGTCCATGTTTAGTCCCTAGAACCAAGTAGGTAGGGACTAGGGAGTTTTTAACCAAACAGGGCCATAGATTAACAACAACTAATGAGTTGCACGGGACAGTGGACGCACCAGCACCATGTGCATCTACCGATGTACTGTGGTCATGCACAGTCTGTTGCAACAAAGAACAAAAAAATAAGGAGCATATTTGTGTTGGTCCCAGTTTTGTTATCTTTAGACACCTTTCCCTATGTGAGGGCAGCAAATCTAGTCCTACTCAAACTCTACAGCCTTGTCCCTTCCTTTCCTTTTTGAACTAGTACTTTCACCCCTTCCTTTCCTCTTTGAACCACATCCTAGATTTATGTGATACAACTTTCCCCACTACTTTCCCCCATTCCTTTCCTCTTTGAACCACGTCCTAGATTCATGCTATACAACTTTCCCCCTTCATTTCCTCTTTGAACCATGTCCTTGATTCATGCTATATACAACTTTTCCCACTACTTTCCCCCACTCCTTTCCTCTTTGAACCACGTCCTAGATTCATGGTATACATGCAGCTAGAGAAATGCACATGGAGTAAGTAAAATATACCTTAAGGTTCTTGGGGCGTGGTTCGGTGGGCGACGGGACGACCGCGAAGAAGAAGGGGTCGGAGGCCCTCACGCGCCGCCGCTGGGTGGAAAGTGAACAACAGCGCCGGTAGTGGATTCCCTCCCTCGCTGACGGCGACAACGTTAATCCTCCTTCCCTTCCCGGCGGATGGATCATGTCGGCTCTTTGAGCAGCAGTGAGGGAAGAGAGAGGCCAACGAAGTCTTGCTTAGATCTGGAGAGGGCGAGAGAGTGTGAAGAGAGCAACTACAAGCGCTGAGGCTCCAGCTAGAGAGGGCGAGAGAGTGTGAAGAGAGCAACTACAAGCGCTGAGGCTCCAGCGTGTATATATATACTGGAGAGAGAGTGTGAAGCGTGCAAACCCTAGAAAATATTTTGACCAGTTAAAGAATCCTCCTGGCAAAAATTATGCTCAAGTGTAGTTATCGAACCCGAGACCTCAAGTTTGATGAGCGAACAGGCTAACTAGCTACACAACCCTCCTGTTATGTTCAAAGAGAGGAAAATAACCTTTTATACATTCCTGCATTCGTGTGATAGGCATGCCATGTTTTTTTTGTGTGTGTGTGGGAGTCATTAGGATTT
The DNA here is from genome assembly GCF_018294505.1 of Triticum aestivum. Lineage (NCBI taxonomy): Eukaryota > Viridiplantae > Streptophyta > Magnoliopsida > Poales > Poaceae > Triticum > Triticum aestivum. The sequence goes on from NC_057810.1 coordinate 570,091,689, forward strand.
CAATCATAATCGTGTCATGTGGCTTTGGTGGTAAGACTATCCACAGTGGTGCAGAAATAATGCAGCCTTAGTCACCTTACCTCTCTCCACGTAGTACGTTGGGTCCCACCAGTTAGAGGGGTGAAACAAACAAATTAATAAGAAAAATTAAAAGCGCCAGCGGTGTATCTTACTACGTCACACATCTCGCTACTGCTCGAGAACACTGTCCAATTGATCCCTCTGTTCGCTCACGTACTATTTTAAGTGAATCCTTATTATAACATGCACACAAATTTTGGGCACTTGTATTCGACTTAAGTCAGTGTGCCACCGTATCTCGTATACTTACTACTCCCTTCGTCTAGGTGTAATAAGTCATGTTAGAAGGTGCAACGGGACCAAGGTGCGTGCGTGTGTGTGTGTGTGTGTGTTTAACAACATGTGTGTGTTAGAGAGTGCGACAGATCGACCTACTCCTACAGAGATATGGTGTGTAGTGTACGATTTTAGCCGCGAGAGTCGGTGCATCCTCTCGTTTCCGGGCGTGTCCAGTAGGGACATGCGGACAGCTGCAACGCCCTCTCCTGACCAGCCTGTCCCACCCAAAGGCCCTCCATCGCCCGCGCGCACTTCCCGCCCGAAACAGTCAGCGCCGCTCCAAAGAACCGGTGCCGCATTCATGCCCGGGCAGAGCGGATGCGACCTCTCACTAGCGCAAGAGTGATGGTTGCTTCGTCCGTCCAACTTACTTCCGGGTCTATGTGATTTGACGGCTCATTGGTCTTTATTACTGAGGTGGTAGGACTGCTGGATGTCCCACGCTTTCGGTGAAAGGAGGTAGTAGATTACAATTTTCTCCATTCTTACAGCGGAGGAGTGCAAGAGCAGTGAAAACACGCAGGCTCAGTGATTACATGGCCCACCTCACACTATCACCGTGCGACACCTAACTCTTTACATATTACTCCCTCCGTTCCTAAATATTACTAGATGAGTCCCCGCTCGTTGTCGTGCAACAGCGGTATATCTCTCTGCGCAAAATTATTGATTTCATAGAACTAAAAAAATCTATAACCGCATGACAGATGTGGTAGCCAAACTAAATAAACTCCCATCATCATTTAGATCATCCCACGTAAGGAAAAAAGATCAGCCAACTCCTACTGCATAATGGGATTATATTTTTCTTTTTGACATGTTAATGGGACTTAAAAGCTCACTTACATGCATGCTACCGGTGCATGCTTGCATGCAGACATGTTGATGTGATTTAAAACCCACTCACATGCATGTGCCACGGTATTTCTGCATGCTTGCATGTGGCTTAGTGCGGAACCTCTCAACGTCTAGATCAGACGACTATTATGACTGATTTACTTCATCTAACGGCTACATCAATTTTGATGATGTGGCTCAAGGAGAGGATAGAAAATTCCTAGTAGTGGGGGCTAGCTATTACTAGTAGATAAGTCTTTGTAGAGATTCCACTACGTGAACTACATATGGAACAAAAAGAATGCATCTACACTTAAAATGCATCTATATACATCCGCACGTGGTTAATGGTGAAATCTCTACAAAGACTTATATTTAGGAACGGAGGAAGTACTAGTATAGTACTAGTACGTACTGTAATTTATCAAAGAGATAAATTTGTACAATGCTATGAAGCTTCCAGCTCCTGTTACATGTATCTTGCATCCAAGGTTGCCCATTGCAACATTTCATCAAATACAAAGGAGACTAACATGCATGCTATTGCATCTCAATGATTGACAGATCATAGCAAATATGTACTCCCTCCGTTCCAAAATAAGTGTCTCAACTTTGTGCAAACTTTAGTACAAAGTTGTACTACTACTAAAGTTAACACTTATTTTGGAACAGAGGCAGCTAAAGAAAAAAATGATCCATGCAGTCCCTAGCCCTTGAACCGTGAACCCTGACCAGGCTTCAATTTGCTGGCAATGTTCGAGCTTCCTAATAAATGAAGTTTGCAACCTTTTGACCATCGGATCATTTTGTGCAGTTTCACCAAAATCGAGATGAGCATCCCTGTGGCAAAGAAATTGAAGAAGCGTGATTAGAATAAGATCACTAGGACTAGTTGATGAGACATAAACTCATCACAAATACAGTACGTAGAAGCCAGTAGAGGTATCAGGTATGTGCGGGGCAAAGAAGTAGAGAAATATCCACAGGGAGTGATGTGGGCAGCTGGAGCAGTGGTGCAAGCCGGCTGTAAAGGGAGTTGTACCTGAGGGACGTAGCTCAACCTTGAGGAGGGCGGCGGGAGGCGGCAACTGCCCACGTCGCGACAGTGAGCAAGGGATGAAGGCAACCTCACCGGCTTTGTGAGAGAGAACGACGGGGACCCCTGATCGGGACGTGCCGATAGTGGGTTTTTGCTGTCGACGACGACCACCACATCTACACTAAGCATCCACCCCTTCCCCAAGCGGACGTGATCCGCCGGGATGTTAGAGATGTGGCCATAGTCCTTTTGTGCGAGAGAGTGTGAAGAGAGCAACCCCAGCAAGCAACCGTGTAGGCTGGCCCGTCCTGACTATGTATATAGTGGAGCGATTTCCTTTTCTCTCCATATGAACCTATCATATTGTGTACGTGCCACTGAAGAAAAAAATATATTTATAAATGACGCGGCACCTACTACTCATTCTCCTATAACCTTGCACTTGGCATCTCCAAAATATTAACCTTGCGATTGGCTCTTCGCCTCTTCGGGAAGTCGAGCAATAATGGTAGTGCTGTATATATTGTTTTGGCTATATGAGACCGAATGAATTGTTGCACGTCCACCACGTGGGCGAGGGTCGAGGGGCGAGGGAGAGTGCTACTACATATGGAGCAAAATGAGTGAATGTACACTCTAAAATACGTCTATATACATCAGTGTTTGGAGTATGTACTAGTAGTTCATATTGAAATCTACTAAAGGACATATATATTCCAAACAATATGATATAATCTCTGGGTCTGTTTGGATCGATGACTGCGGCAGCCAAGCCAAAAAATTGGTAGTTGACTAGAGGGCAGGCACTTGTTTGGTTTGGGGCCAATAATTTGGCTGCCCAGGCTGCATCAGCTTCAGCAGTTCATTTTTCCGCCATTTAATTGGCGAGTTGCTGGTGGCAGAAACCTACGCCAATTTTTTGGCTAGCCCATGATTTGGTAGGGCGTGCTGGGGCAGCATCCAAACAGACCCTCTATAACCAAGGTAGTAGGGACAAGGAGTAAACGGAGGGAGTAGTAAATTTTTCTCCTCGTCCTGCGAGCCACCGCGCGCATGGGCGAGGGAGGAGCAAGCTTCACCTCATCCTGCGAGCCACCGCGCCCGTGGGCGGGGGAGATGGCGTACTAAGCAAGCTTCTCCTTGTTCTGCGAGTTGACGGGACACATCAAAAGTACTCCAGTGTATAGAGCCTTGCATCTAAGGTAGGCCCCACATGGTTTGCCTCTTTTTTTAATTTAACATAACGCGTCAAGTTGCAATTTGTTTGTTCACTCGTGGTAGACGATCCTCCCTCCACCAAGTGGACAACCAGTACACGTGCCAAATTACCACGTGGGCTGCATTTTCCATACAGAAATGAGCTCCACCATGTACCCGCGCGGGTGTGGTTGGGAAAGAGACGGGAGTACGTGCGCCGTGCATGCACCTCTTTTCTTCATGCACGTCACCCACCTACGTGGGTGTGTGTGAGAGATACAAACCGCGTTCGTGAGTGTTTTTTGTTTTGTGGTGCGGGTGGGGGTGGGGTGGGGGTTGATTTCGTGAATTATTTGTGGGAATATGTGTCGATGACATCTCAAACAAAATTTTGCATGCAATGTGTGTGAAATGGAGGCCTATCCATATCATACATAGAGGGTCAGGCAATCCACGAGAAGAGAGGGAGGGGTCATAGCTATCGATAGAGTCGAAGAGAGGATCAAGTGGGTGGGTGCGAGATCGATGAAGAGAGCCATCGAAATTGTGTGTGTGTGTGTGCAAGTCAAAGATATAGGGCGACTGGCCTACCGGAACGTTAGAGGGCACATGTCAAGTTTGTGTGTGGCAGGGAGACATGACTGGAGCGCTTGATGTATCGGTGTGTGTGGGGGGAGGGGGTGGGGGGATGGGTAGGCAGAGGCCTAACTATAGAGGTAGAACAACTCGTATATGTGTTGAGAAGGAGAGACCCAGCTATGTCTTAGGGAGATCGGTCGACATCCATACATAACTGAAGGACGGGGAATATGATGGGACAGAGAGAGAGAGAGGAGAGAGAAAGGGAGGGAGAGGGGTAGAGTGCTGGATGGGTGATGGAGTTGCTTCTCGGAGATGTTGGGAGAGGCCTACTAGACAAACTGAGGGTGGAACTGCAATGTTATCAATAAGAGTGGGGATGTGTTTCTATGTGTGCCTGTGCGTGATAGATCTGTCGGGATGCATCCAGGGATGATGAAGGGGAACCATGTGTTTGGTAAGCAAACCTAACTAGATCGGTAGATCAATTGTTGTTTGTCGGAGGAAGGGAGAGACACAACTAATGAGGTAGATCGATCAATGTGTGGGTAAAAACGAGTTATAAGGACCTAGCTGGCTATATGTATAGAGAGAGATCGGTCGGTGTACGTCCATTTGTTAGAGGCAAATAAGGCCCAGCGAGACGGATAGACGGAGAGAATGGAGCTAGGAGGTGGTGCGAGAGGCCCAACTACTAGCTAGATAGGGGGAGGAGTGTGCGGTTGTGATATCGATGAAAAGAGGGGTGAGAGTTTACACGTGTGTCTGACCATATGAGAGACACGAGGCAAGGACACATAAAGGAGGAGATTGAAGCTGTGTGTGTATGCTGTAGGCAGGCATCGCTGGAGAGGTTTATCGATCGATGTGTGTCATAAAGGAGTTGTGGAGACTCTGGGAGAACGACCTAAAGAAAAAAATGAATGTGCCCGGTGGATAGAATGCTGAGGGAGGGGGAGGGCGAGGAGGGCGTGTGCATGCACGAGAGAAAGTTAGTGGTAGCTACAAAGGTTAGAGGATTGTGTGGGTGTAAGAGACTAACAAAGATCATAATTTGATATGAAAGTGGATTCATATATTTGAATAGGAGATTATAGTGTTTTAAACATTGCATGCATGAATATAGCGGTGATGCACGTGTTGTGCACATGTTATACCATAATGTGATAATGCATGGCGTTTGCAACTCACAGCTAAATGCCGAACAATCTAAACCATACTATACATCAAACAATCTCACATTTTATTTGAATTTGTGATAATGTGCAGAGTTTGCAGCTTACAACTAAATATCGAGCAATCTGAACAATACTATATATCGAACATTCTCACATTTTATTTGAATTTGTGGTAATGTGTGGTGTTTGCAACTCACATATAAATACTTGTAGGCGTAGGGGGCGGGGCACCATACATAATGTGATAAACACATTATACATATGAGACATGGTTTAGATTATGAAGATCTAGCTAGAGCTAGAAATGTAATGTGATTTGAAATCAAAATAAAGTGGATTCAAAAAATCTAGTTCGAGTTCATATAGTACACATAGTTCATATGTAACTCGAGACTGATCATGTGGTGTGCTGTGAAGATAATACATAAATGATGGTTTAACTTGACAATAATGATGATTGTAGATCTTATTAAAACAGAGAAACGAATTCAAATGCTTTGACTTCACAACAATCATTACTGTAGATCTTATTCAAATTTAGTTCATATTGAAGCGGTAGTATATACGTTTGGAATGCACTAAAACGTTCATTTGAGTAGTAGGTTGCATGCATTATAAACGTAGCAAAATATTTTAATTGAACATAACATGAATTCAAAGTTTTGAATGACATTTGTAGTGCGCATTGATTTGGTACAATACACGTTAGGCTTGTCCGGAAATTTCAACCCGCGCCTTGTTAGCCCGAAATATTTAAGATATATCTTTGTCTCGTTGTGCTCCGACAACTCCCTCCATCTCAACCCACGCCTTGCTACTACGAAATTACAACGCGCGTGAAAACTCCCACCTCCTGTGAAATCCCGACACGCGAAATGCCCGTGGTACCCCTGAACCGAAAGAACCGCCTCAAATAAGTGTGTGTGTGGGGGGGGGGGGTACTTTCGTAACTTACCCCACATTTCGAACAAGCGCGTCTCTAAGCCATGGTTCCCCACTGCCATCCCATGCGCCCACCCATTCGTACACCAAGGCCGCGAAAACCCGCGACGAAACCCCACACCCTGCTTCGTCCACCACCCAGCCGGAGCCTCTTCCCTGATGACATCGTCCACAGCAACACCTCGACGTCGCTCATCCACCGTACCGGATGAGGATCTGTCGTTGATATCATTGTCCCGCCGGTTCAGCCACCCCGTCCTCCACCTCCAAGGAGCTGCCCCGATGTTCCCCTCGTCTTTCGCGCCAGCACCATTCCCACACCGCCGTCTTCACTTGCACCACCGGAAGAGCATCATCATCACTGTTTCCTCGGATGAAGCTGCGGCCTAATCGGCGCCACCAAAGAGGTTGTACACTAATCGCCACATTTTCTTCTTGATTCGATCCCACGGTACTGCCGGCGCTCGGTCCCGAGCCGACACGGCGCGGCTCCATCCATGACGGCGTCGCCGGCCACTTCCTCCACGGCGTCGCTCCCTCGGCGGCGACATCCACATCAGTAGGAGCTGGTGCTACTTTAGCTCTCGCTTGCGCTGCTGCTCTGCTCTTGCTCTCGGTCCCCTGCCTGGTCTGCTCTTGCTATTGCTCTTGCTCGCGCTGCTGCTCTCGCTCTTGCTCTTGCTTGCGATGCTGCTCCAATTTGGCTACACTTCAGTCGACTGAATCGACTTTTGGGTCAGTCGATTTTCAAGGGGTGGGCTCGCCGGGGTGAAGGAAGAACCAGCTGCAGCGGGAGGGGGGCTCACCGGAGAGGTACCCCACTATCTATCTTAGGGTTTAGGATGGGGGCGGTGGTCGTCGGTGGTGGC
>NC_057810.1:570099160-570136037 GCF_018294505.1 Triticum aestivum
GGCAGCGGCGGACCGGCGGTGGGGAGTGTTTTCAGGGCGGGCGGGGCGGTGCACCACCGGCCGTGGGTGGCGGGGGGCTGCTGTTTGGCCGGTGGTGGCTGGCGGCTCAGGGGGGTGGAGGTTGAAGATGAACCGCATGCCCTTGATTTCGTGTCCAATGGGTGCAAAATCGACTGACCAGAGATGAGAAAGTCAGTCGACCGACATGTAGCCTCACCTTGCTAGTGCGTTCAATTTCAACAGCAAAATTCAGTTTCAACAGCAAAATTCAGTTTCGACAGTTAGGTTCAGTTTCGACAGTTAAGTTCAGTTTCGACAGTTAAGTTCAGTTTCGATAGTTTAGTTCAGAGATGAGCGGCTGATGTATTTTACATCTAGCACTTTGTGGTTATGTATTTTACATCATGTATTGGAGATGCTATTAGAATTCCACTCAGGTTAGCGTTGTTCGTTCTCTCTATTGTCCTGCTTCAGCCTTGGCGTCGTACAACTCACCGGAGCTACTCCAACGGCGAAACCCTCCATCACAGTGGAGCAGTACCTCGGGCTCCATCTCCAGACACCTAAGATCTTCTTCCCCTCCTCCGATAGCAAAGTCAGCCGGAGCATCCTCACCGGCCAACCCAATCACGCTGAGATCAACATGGCTTTGCCAAAGAGGTTGTACACTTGTTGCATCTCTTTTTTACTCTACATGTTATATATATTGTCCACTGAGCACACGGATTTGTTCCTTTAGTGTCTCCTTGAAATAAAAAACATAGGAATTTTAATTTTCACTTGTCCTCCTTTTCAAATTCCTATTCATGAAGCACAAGACTAAGAGATAGTAGCATAGTAGCATTATAACCGTACATTTTCTTGTGGTTTGACTTAATCTCACCATGCTTCTTTGCATCCTGTGATCTTCCAATTGTTGTGAATCAAACACCCAGATTGGCAGAAATCCTGTGTTTTTAAATTCTCTATTTTGCACGTGCATTCCTATCCTATTCCTGTCTATTTCCTATCCCTGCATTGTTGGAATCCTCCAATTCAAACGAGCCCTTACAGAATTACTTCTCTTACAGATAGTTGTCAAAGAAAACCTTGCGTGGTTTATCCCGCTCCTGCTGCGCCGTCGTCCACCCCAGCTCAGCTGCTCCAACGACAAAAGGGTCCAACACAGCAGGGATCCGGCCTCCAGACTGTCTTTCGCCGCCTCAGATCTTCTTCCCCGCTGCTGGCAGCCATGAAAACTGCATTACCATCATCAACCAAGCAGATGACCTCGAGGACTACACGGGTCCGCAAGAGAGGTCGCACTCTTTCGTGTCTGCTTACGTTATGCATCGCTTAATATTAGATGCTACTTTATCATTCTGTTCACCGATTAGACTCTGAGTCAGCTCCAAACTAATGGTCAAACTTGAGTTTTTAAATGGTTGTGGGGTACATATCAGGGCCGCTATCAATAGTATCTATCTACTATCTGGTTAATCTCCGGTGTCTAGTATGAGTTTCATCTTGGGTGGGAAACAAATAGTAAAGAAGCCATTATCTATATTTATTAACTGAAGCCATTATCTGCCTGCTATTATTGGTTTTGGGTCTATCCATAGGTTGCTACCATCACTCTGGATTTCTGCATGCACTCCTTACATAATCTCACTATGTTTTATTCCTATGCATGACAGTTATTGCAAACAATGGAACTGAACATGTAGAGCAAAAGAGATGAGCCTTGCGTGGCAATATAATTTCATGCACACGTCGCTCCATGGTAGGCACAAAGGCGGCCCCCCTCCACGCATTTCGGATTGTAATCGAGAGGAAGATATCTGTTCTGAGGGGGATTCAGAAGGAGAAGATAACTCCTATTTACCCCCTGAGGTCTTCGCTCTAACTTGGCATGCTGATGTTGGTTATATCATGCATATGGTGTCTTGCATTGCTTACTTTATACATCAAATATGTCATCTGCTTAGTTTAGACATCCTTTGTGCGAATGCCATCTATTTAGTTTATTCATCGTTTATGTGAATTATGCAACACCACCTTGTTTAGCCATGCATCATATATGTGTATTTTGCAATGGCATCCTGCTTAGCCAGTCATCTTATATGTAAATTATATTAGGCCATCCTTTTTTCCGTTACATATTACATTCGTCAACAATGTTAGTACATTCAACTGCTCTTCGTGTGCATCAGCCATTTGACACGGTGATGGAAAATTCTGGAGTGAAAACAAGGTCTTCTGAGTAGACTATGCTATCTGACGAAGCACATATCTCGCTGGTTACGGATAGCTCCTCAGAGGAGGATTCAAAGACAGATGACCAGTCCTATCCCCCCCCGAGGTGTATGCTCTAACTTGGCAGGGTTATGTTGCTCATATCGTGCGTATGGTGTCTCGCATTGCTATGCCATTTGATTAGTTTAGACATGCTTTGTGTGAATGCCATCTGTTCAGTGTTTAATTACCATATATGTGAATTATGCATTGCCATCTTGTTTCAAGACATTATATATGTTAATTATACAATGCTATCTTGTTGCAAAGGCATTATATATGTGAATTATGCAATGCCATGCTGTTTAGCCAATCATCATGTATGTGAATTATATCATGATATCATTTTTTTGTATTACATGTTCCATTTGTCGACAACGTTTGTATATTCAACTACTCTTCCTGTGCATCAGCCATTTGAAGCGGTGATGGAAGTATCTGGAGTGAAAACAAGGTATTCAGAGCAGACAATGCTACCTGCTGAAGCAGACATCTTGCTGGCTACAGAGACCTCCTCAGAGGAGGATTCAGAGACTGATGACCAGTCCTATTTCCCCCCTGAGGTCTATGCTCAAACTTGGCAGGGTTATATTACCCATGTCATGCATGTTGTCTTGCATTGCTTAGTTTTTACATCATATATAGATTGCCATCTGCTTACTTGCTTACTATATAAATCATATATTTGAATTATATCATGCCATCATGTTTACATAGTACATACACATCATCTATCTGAATTATGGCATGGCAACCCATTTAATAAAGACATCATATAGTTATATCATCTCATCCTGTTTAGTGCTTACAGTCATCATATTTAGAATTATGGCATTCTATCCATGAATGTATGTGAATTATGGCATGCCAACCTATTTAATAAACACATTATATAGTTATGTCATGTCATCCTGTTTACATAGTCTCATATTTTGAACTATGTCTTTCCATCTTTTTTAGTTAGCCATCATAATGTGAAATTGTGTCATGCTATCCTGTTTAGTTAGCCATCATATATGTGAAATTGTGTCATGTTATCCTGTTTGGTTAGACAACATAAATATGAATTATTTCATGCCCTCTTTTATTCCCCACTATCCATTGCACCTGTCTATCATACAATGTTTATACTTTCAATTACTTTTCTTGTTTATCAGCCATTTGAATTGGAGAGTGTGATGGCGGTATCTAAGGGAGTAACAACACGGTCTTCAGAAAAGATAGTGCTACCAGTTGATGCAGATAGAACCACGGTTGTACTTGCCCAAGGACCAGATCCACCACACATAACCCAGACTCTCGCAGATTGTACCCCTACCCAGTTGGATAGAGAACCAGCTACACCCCTTCTAACCCCAACCCCGGCAGATAGTAACCCAGTTCCAGTTGACACAGCACCGTCTCGACAACAGAGTACCCAAACATGAGCGGTTAGTAAGGAAACTGCAGTGCCCAAAGCACGAGGACCACCACTCTGAATCCCAACTCAACGCTTAAAGGAGAAGAAGATTTGTTCTCAGGTCAGGTTCCGTAGCTATGGTTCATACTCCTTTGTTCTTGCATTATTGTATTTACTCATACCAACTATTTTCAAATTTGAAGGATGGAATTGAAACTCCCATGGCGCAACAGGTATGTTTTAAACCTGTTTCTTTAACTGGTTTGCTGTTGTAACCTGCTCTATGTTGATTTCAGTTTCAATTGAATAAACAGTTATGTTCTTATGTCATGCACATTACAAGTGTTGTTATTGCTCTATAGTTACCCACACTTATATTCTGTCTATTCTGCTTTGTCTTGAACAAATATTATTTGAACTGTGTCTCTATCTTGATTTGACAACAAAAACTAGAATGATATAGACCATAAAGTGACCATGGCACATAGATATATGTTTGTTTCATGCTGTTATCCTGTCCACTTTACTACTGAACTCATTTACCAAAATGAGTTTCATATACAACATGGTAAACATGTGATGTGTCTGCTTGTTTCTTTTTTAGAATGCGGACAAAATATTGGAGAACAGTACCACGTTATCCAATGGTAAAGGAAGTAATGCAGATAAGGTTCAAGATAGTGAGACATCCCTGTTGGTCTCCAAGAAAGCTGATAAAAACTATCTTGACGACAGTGAGGGAACCCAAAAGTCCTGTCTTAATGTAGTGTTCGAGTTACTGGCCACTACTGCTGGCACAAGCTCTTCGAACTCGCTGCCTGAATTAGTTCATCTTCTTGAGTCTCAACTTCAAGTTGAAAGACATCAATCAGATGTGCTGCGACAGGAAGCTGAAGGACTGAGGAAGTCCCTGCAGAATTCAGATGCATATTTTCTGGTGCAACAGCAAGCGCTGGAGGATTTAAGTGCCAAATAAGAGAAAGTTAATAAGCTTGCTAAGCATCTTGCCAGCATTATGGGTACCCAGGATATTGTTTCTTGAGATCTTCTGAAGTGGTTTCAGTTCTGGATTTGTTTTGCGGTGGCGTTTATTTGCGCTGGTCGCCAACTTTGACAACCAGTGTATATGATATGTTGCTTTGTTCCCTATATTTGCACTGGTGACAAACTTTGATGCCCAGTGGATGTAATATGTGTAACAGCCATGATAGCCTAGCATAAGTTGCTTGCTTATTTATTTCCTTGTTGTCTTGTTTATTTGTTTGCTTGTAGTCTGTGCAGTTCTTTTTAAAACTAGGCCACAATAACCATGGGCTAATATTTACTGTAGTGACACTGGGCCTCCTACGGGCCGTAGAAATAGTGGGCCTTCTACGGGCTGTAGAAATAGTGGGCCTTCTACGGGCCGTAGAAATAGTAGGCCTTCTATGGGCCATAGAAACAATGGGCCTTCTACGGGCCGTCGAAACAATGGGCCTTCTACGGGCTGTAGAAACAATGGCCTTCTACTGTCTGTATCATCAATGGGCCTTATACGGGCCGTATGACCATAATGGGCCATCGTTAATAGGCCGTATTTGATGACGCTATGAAAACGTCCCAACGTATTAACGGACCACAAACGTGCCGATGTAACCACGGGCTGTATTTGGCCCACAAGCAGAAAATGACAGTAACGGGCCGTAAGTAAATGAATGCTAGAAATGAGCCCAAGAATAAATGGGCTCTGAGAAGGCCGAAAGATAACATTTGCTGGAAATAGCCCAACTGAATAACGGGCCCTTCATGGGTATAAAGTGATATATTGTTCATTACGGGCCAGTTTCACCACGGGCCGTTAGTGGGTGTAAAGTGATACACTGTTCATTGCGGGCCAGTTTCACCATGGACCGTTAATAGGCCAAGAGTTACATAGGGCCTCATATGGGCCGAAAGACGTCATGGGCCATACATGGGACAGAAGTGAAAACAGGCTGGAATCATATTGGATGGCCCAGATGACGCTACTGGGCCTAATTCAGATAGGGCGTAACGGGCCTTGGGTTAGCGGCTGTAAATGGGCTATATGCGAACATGCCGTTAACAGGCTTTCCATGGGCCAGCCCGCCACCTTTTGACCAAGTCAAACGGGCCGTCCTTTTCACAGGAATGGGCCTCTGTTGGGCCGTGCCACGTGTCGATGTATCATAGGTGCCTTCTATCCAATGAGTGGATGGCATCTGTCCCAACGGTGAGCCGACACGTGTTTCCTCCAGCCAATGATGATTTTACACGTGGAAAATCCCCATTGGTCAGGGCTGTTAACGGGTTATCGGATCCAAAACCCGACCCGATAGCTTAACGGTGTTCCGTTACGGTGGATGCCACGTGTCGGTTACCCTTAACGAAAGCACTTATGTGACGTGTGATTTATCGTCATGGAAGTGGACACTTCCGTGATGATAATTTTGGTAATGTCATGGAACACTTCTACAACAACACAGGTATGACTATCTTGATTCTGTCATAAATTTGTCATGGATGTACATGCATGACAAAAAATGCGACCTACTGTGACAAACACGTATCATCATGGAAGTGTATTTTTTTAGTGAACGGATGAGCTTGCCCCAAGCGAAGCCACCGTGTCCCCCTTCAGCTTCTTCACCGCAGGCGGTAGCCTACCCAAGTGGCAGAGAACGTCAAGCCTCAGCAGCAAAAACGAGAACAAGACGGGGTTCGAGCACTTACTGGTCAATTGTGGCGTGTTCCGGCGGTCTCCTGCCGAGCTTAAAGCCCGTGAGCCTCTTGCGGGGCGCAGCCTCGGGAGGTCCAGAGGCAGAGGAGGGTGCACCAGAAGGGCTGGAGCTCGCTTCGAGCAGTGCCTAGGCCGGGGTAGCCCCTCGGGAGATTAGCCCCGACCTGTCCTTCCTCGGGATCACGGACGGATCCTCTCCCCCTCGCATGGTGTCGGCCTCGTCATCATCCAGCAGGGTGCAGAGGATGTTGGCCCTGCACCGGGGGGAAGTCTCCCCGTCCCTTCAATGGTTGCCTCTGAGTCGCGCTCCTCTTCCTTTTCGTCTTCTTCTCCTCCCCTGCAGGAATTATTAGAAGACAATTCCACCGCCGCCGCCGCCTCCTGGTCCTTAGGAGGCACCTCCGGCACCAGGCCGCTCCCATTAAAGGTGGGCATGGCTTCCACCACTTGTTGCTAGTTTTCACGAAGGAACAAGGGGACAGGAGCGCCCTCCAGGCCTTTGATACGTCTCCAACGTATCTATAATTTTTGATTGTTCCATGCTATTATATTACCCCTTTTGGATGTTTATGGGCTTTATTTTACACATTTATATCATTGTTTGGGACTAACCTACTAACCGAAGGCCCAACCCATATTGCTGTTTTTTTTGCCTATTTCAGTATTTTGAAGAAAAGGAATATCAAACGGAGTCCAAACGGAATGAAACCTTTGGGAGCGTTATTTTTGGAACAAATCTGATCCAGAGAGCTTGGAGTGCAAGTCAAGAAGCCTCTGAGGGCCCCACGAGATAGGAGGGCGCCCCCCGTGGGCCCCTCGGGCGGCCACCGACGTACTTCTTCCTCCTATATATAACTACGTACCCAGAAGACATCCAGGAGCACCACGAAACACAATTTCCACCATCGTAACCTTCTGTATCCACGAGATCCCATCTTGGAGCCCTTGCCAGTACTCTGCCAGAGGGGGAAGCAACCATGGAGGGCCTCTACATCAACATCCATGCCCCTCCGATGAGTTGTGAGTAGTTTACCACAGACCTACGGGTCCATAGTTATTAGCTAGATGGCTTCTTCTCTGTTTTTGGATCTCAATACAATGTTCTCCCCCTCTCTTGTGGAGATCTATTTGATGTAATCTCTTTTTGCGGTGTGTTTGTCAAGATCCGATGAATTGTGGGTTTATGATCAAGTTTATCTATGAATAATATTTGAATCTTCTCTGTATTCTTTTATGTATGATTGAGTTATCTTTGCAAGTCTCTTCGAATTATCAGTTTGGTTTGGCCTACTAGATTGATCTTTCTTGCCATGGGAGAAGTGCTTACCTTTGGGTTCAATCTTGCGGTGTTCTTACCTAGTGACAGAAAGGGTTGCAAGACACGTATTGTATTGTTGCCATCGAGGATAACAAGATGGGGTTTATATCATATTGCATGTGTTTATCCCTCTACATCATGTCTTCTTGCTTAAAGCGTTACTCTGTTCTTATGAACTTAATACTCTAGATGCAGACATGAGTCAGTCGATGTGTGCAGTAATAGTAGTAGATGCAGGCAGGAGTTGGTCTACTTGTTATGGACGTGATGCCTATATACATGATCATGCCTAGATAATCTCATAACTATGCGCTTTTCTATCAATTGCTCGACAGTAATTTGTTCACCCACCGTAATACTTATGCTATCTTGAGAGAAGCCTCTAGTGAAACCTATGGCCCCCAGGTCTATCTCTTATCATATTTGCTTTCAATCTACTTTATTTGCATCTTTACTTTTTGCATCTATCTTATAAAATACCAAAAATATATCTATCTTATCATACTATCTTTATTAGATCTCACTTTCTCAAGTGGCCGTGAAGGGATTGACAACCCCTTTATTGCATTGGTTGCGAGTTCTCAGTTTGTTTGTGTAGGTGCGTGGGACTTTTGAGGAGCCTCCTACTGGATTGATACCTTGGTTCTCAAAACTGAGGGAAATACTTACGCTACACTTTGCTACATCACCCTCTCCTCTTCAAGGAAAACGAACGCAAGCTCTAGACGTAGCAAGAAGGATTTCTGGCGACGTTGCCGGGGAGGTCTTCGCTCAAGTCAAGACATACCAAGTACCCATCACAAACCCATCTCCCTCGCATTTACATTATTTGCCATTTGCCTCTCGTTTTCCTCTCCCCCACTTCACCCTTGCCGTTTTATTCACCCTCTCTTTCCCAATCTCCTCCTCTCTTTTCGCTTGTTTTCTTCCGCCTTGCTTTTGTTTGCTGCTATGTCTGAAATTGGGGAGATTATCATCGATATGGACAATAATGATAACACAGAAAATCCCGAGTCTCCGGCCGATGAACCTCCTATCTTGCATACTAAAAAGTTTCGAATTGGTAGTGGTAACATCATTAGCAAAGGTGTTATTCAAGACTTCTTTACTTGTGCTGGTGCTTTACGTTCCTTGGGTTGTCCTATTCTTCATAGAACTAGTAGTCTTGCGGATGCTATCGCTATGCTTGTAGTTGAACTTGAAAGACAATTTATGCATATGCATCCTTGCATACAAAGAATTTTCCTAGAATTCTTTAATATTGAGCATTCTTCTATTAAGTACGCTGTTACTATATTTTTGGATCATGAGTTTAGATTTATCATAAGAGAGGCCAAAGAAATCTTTGCGCACTATAAGGTGGACGCTGGTCGTCCGCCCATAGAGGCGATCCTCTATGATCAAGAGGAAATTAGACGTTTTCAATCTTCGGACTATGTTGCTTTTAATGAAAACTTTAGAAAAAAGGTTCCTACCAATGTCTTGGTTGATTGCATTAACGAGCTTAATAATGATTTTGCCCTTAGAAACAATGACCTAGGATACTCTCTTGAGTATAGGCTCACATGATTTTGCCAAAAGAATGCTTTTAGTGATGAAATAGTTGTGCACTATGAAGGGCCAAGGGAGGAACCCGCTCCTCCTGTGATTGATCTTGGGGATCTTTGTCCCACTAAATTTAGCCCTTTTGATTACTTTTGCCTGCCTCAAAGGAAACTTGCTGCCGAACGTAGAGAATATAAGATGAGCTTTCAAGATCTATCTTACTATTACGGCACCACTTAGATCTATCTTTGTTTTTATGCCTAGCTAGGGGCGTTAAATGATAGCGCTAGTTGGGAGGCAACCCAATTTTTCTTTATGTTTTTTGTTTTTGCTCCTGTTTAGTAATAAATCTTGCATCTACCTTCTGGATAGATGTGTTTTTATCTTTTAATTAGTGTTTTTGCCAAGTAGAACCTATAGGATAACCTACGATGATAGTTGATTTGATTGTGCTGAAAAAACAAAAACTTTGCACACACGAATATAATTTTGTTAAATCACAGGAACGTGCTTTTGCGTTTATTATTTTTCTGCTGTTCAATAAACAAATTATCCAGGACTTCCTATTTTGGTTGGATTTTTAGAGTTCCAGAAGTTTGTGTTAGTTACATATTTCTACAGACTGTTCTCTTTTTGACAGATTCTGTTTTTCGTGTGTTGTTTGCTTATTTCAATGCATCTATGGCTAGTAAATTAGTTTATAAACCATAAGGAAGTTGGAATATAGTAGGTCTAACACCAAATTAAATAAAGAATGAGTTCATTGCAGTACCTTATGTGGTGGTTTTGTTTTCTTTCACTAATGGAGCTTATAAGATTTCCTATTGATTTTTGTGTTGTGAAGTTTTCAAGTTTTGGGTAAAGCTTTTATGAACTATGGAATAAGGAGTGGCAAGAGTCTAAGCTTGGGGATGCCCATGGCACCCCAAGATATTCAAGGATAGCCAAAATCCTAAGCTTGGGGATGCCCCGGGAAGGCATACCCTCTTTCGTCTTCGTTCATTGGTAACTTTACTTGGAGCTATATTTTTATTCGCCACATGATATGTGTTTTGCTTGGAGCGTCGTGTATTATATTAGTCTTTGATTTTTAGTTTACCACAATCATCCTTGTTGTACACACCTTTTGGGAGAAGCCTATTTGATTAGAATTTGCTAGAATACTCTATGTGCTTCACTTATATCTTTTGAGCTTGATAGTTTTTGCTCTAGTACTTCACTTATATCTTTTAGAGCACAATGGTGTCTTAATTTTGAAGAAATTTCTAGTCTCTCATGCTTCACTTATATTATTTTGAGAGTCTTTTAGAGCAGCATGGTATTTGCTATTATCATAAAGTTGGTCCTAGAATGATGAGCATCCAAGTTAGGTATAATAAAAACTATCATAGACAAGTGAATTGGATGCTATGATCAATTTGATGCTTGATAATTGTTTTTAGATATGAAGGTAGTGATATTAAAGTCATGCTAGTTGGGTGATTATGAATTTAAAGAATGCTTGTGTTGAAGCTTGTGATTCCCGTAGCATGCACGTATGGTGAACCGCTTTGTGATGAAGTTGGAGCACAATTTTATTTATTGATTGTCTTCCTTATGAGTGGCGGTCGGGGACGAGCGATGGTTTTTTCCTACCAATCTATCCCCCTAGGAGCATGCGCGTAGTACTTTGGTTTTTGATGACTTCTAAATTTTTGCAACAAGTATATGAGTTCCTTTGATTAATGTTGAGTCCATGGATTATACTCTTTCACCCTTCCACCATTGCTAGCCTCTCTTGTATCGTGCAATTTTCACCGGTACCATACACCTACCATTTACCTTCCTCAAAACAGCCACCATACCTACCTATTATGGCATTTCCATATCCATTCCAAGATATATTGCCATGCAACTTTCCACCGTTCCGTTCATATGACACGCATTATTTTTGTCATATTGCTTTTTGCATGATCATGTAGTTGACATTGTATTTGTGGCAAGGCCACCTTCATAATTTTCATACATGTCGCTCTTGATTCATTGCATATCCCGGTACACCGCCGGAGGCATTCATAGAGAGTCATATCTTGTTCTAGATTTGAGTTGTAAATCCATAAAAGTGTGATGATCTTCATTATTAGAGCATTGTCCTAGTGAGGAAAGGATGATGAAGACTATGATTCCCCCACAAGTCGGGATGAGACTTCGGACTTTACAAAAAGAAAAAAAAAAGAGAAAGGCCAAAAAGAAAAGAAAAAAAGATAGGCCAAAGAAAAAAAGGAAAAAAGGAAAAAAAGGAAAAGAAAAAAAAATGAGAGAAAAAGCGAGAAGGGACAATGCTACTATCTCTTTTTCCACACTTGTGCTTCAAAATAGCACCATGATCTTCATGATAGAGAGTCTCATATGTTGTCACTTTCATATACTAGTGGGAATTTTTCATTATAGAACTTGACTTGTATATTCCAATGATGGGCTTCCTCAAAAGTGCCCTAGGTCTTCGTGAGCAAGCAAGTTGGATGCGCCCCACTTAATTTCTTTTGTTGAGCTTTCATATATTTATAGCTCTAGTGCATCCGCTGCATGCCAATCCCTACTCACTCACATTGATATCTATTAATGGGCATCTCCATAGCTCTTTGATATGCCTAGTTGATGTGAGACTATTTTCTCCTTTTTTGTCTTCTCCACAACCACCCTTCTTTTCCACATAGAGTGCTAGCTCATGCTCATGTATTGCGTCAAAGTTGAAAAAGTTTGAGATTATTAAAGTATGAAACAATTTCTTGGCTTGTCATCGGGGTTGTGCATGATTAAATACTTTGTGTGATGAAGATAGAGCATAGCTAGACTATATGATTTTGTAGGGATAACTTTCTTTAGCCATGTTATTTTGAGAAGACATGATTACTTTGATTAGTATGCTTGAAGTATTACTATTTCTTATGTCAATATGAACTTTTATTTTGTATTCATTTGGATCTGAACATTCATGCCACAATAAAGAAAATTACATTATGAATTATGCTAGGTAGCATTCCACATCAAAAATTTCTTTTTTATCATTTACCTACTCGAGGACGAGCAGGAATTAAGCTTGGGGATGCTTGATACGTCTCCAACGTATCTATAATTTTTGATTGTTCCATGCTATTATATCACCCCTTTTGGATGTTTATGGGCTTTATTTTACACATTTATATCATTTTTGGGACTAACCTGCTAATCGGAGGCCCAGCGCATATTGCTGTTTTTTGCCTATTTCAGTATTTCGAAGAAATGGAATATCAAACGGAGTCCAAACGGAATGAAACCTTCGGGAGCGTCATTTTTGGAACAAATCTGATCCGGAGAGCTTGGAGTGCAAGTCAAGAAGCCTCTAAGGGCCCCACGAGATAGGAGGGCGCCCCCCTATAGGGCGCGCCCCTGTCTCGTGGGCCCCTTGGGCGGCCACCGACGTACTTCTTCCTCCTATATATACCTACGTACCCCGAAAACATCCAGGAGCACCACAAAACACAATTTCCATCGCCGTAACCTTCTGTATCTGCGAGATCCCATCTTGGAGCCCTTGCCAACACTCTACCGGAGGGGGAAGCAACAAGGGAGGGCCTCTACATCAACATCCTTGCCCCTCCGATGAGTTGTGAGTAGTTTACCACAGACCTACGGGTCCATAGTTATTAGCTAGATGGCTTCTTCTCTCTTTTTGGATCTCAATACAATGTTCTCCCCCTCTCTTGTGGAGATCTATTCAATGTAATCTCTTTTTGCTGTGTGTTTGTCGAGATCCGATGAATTGTGGGTTTATGATCAAGTTTATCTATGGATAATATTTGAATATTCTATGAATTCTTTTATGTATGATTGAGTTATCTTTGCAAGTCTCTTCGAATTATCAGGTTGGTTTGGCCTACTAGATTGATCTTTCTTGCCATGGGAGAAGTGCTTAGCTTTGGGTTCAATCTTGCGGTGTTCTTACCCAGTGACAGAATGGGTTGCAAGACACGTATTGTATTGTTGCCGTCGAGGATAAAAATATGGGGTTTATATCATATTGCATGTGTTTATCCCTCTACATCATGTCATCTTGCTTAAAGCGTTACTCTGTTCTTATGAACTTAATAATCTAGATGCAGGCAGGAGTCGATCGATGTGTGGAGTAATAGTGGTATATGCAGGCAGGAGTCGGTCTATTTGTTATGGACGTGATGCCTATATACATGATCATGCCTAGATAATCTCATAACTATGCACTTTTCTATCAGTTGCTCGACAGTAATTTGTTCACCCACCGTAATACTTATGCTATCTTGAGAGAAGCCTCTAGTGAAACCTATGGTCCCTGGGTCTATCTGTTATCATATTTGCTTTCAATCTACTTTATTTGCATCTTTACTTTTTGCATCTATCTTATAAAATACCAAAAATATATCTACCTTATCATACTATCTTTATTAGATCTCACTTTCGCAAGTGGCCGTGAAGGGATTGACAGCCCCTTTATTGCGTTGGTTGCGAGTTCTCAGTTTGTTTGTGTAGGTGCGTGGGACTTTTGAGGAGCCTCCTACTGGATTCATACCTTGGTTCTCAAAACCGAGGGAAATACTTACGCTACACTTTGCTGCATCACCCTCTCCTCTTCGAGGAAAACCAACGCAAGCTCAAGACGTAGCAGCCTTCCATGTCCTCTCCAACCAGTAGGCGGAGAGCTGCGACCAGATCCTCATCAGCCAGGGCCTCCTAGTTTAGGCAGAGATCATCGTCCGCACCTCCAAGCCTCCACAACAGGCGCAAGTGCGCCTGAAGTGGAGCCACCCGCTGCGCCAGGAACTCCCTCAAGAGCGTGGCCCCGATCAGCTTCGCCGCCTTTATGTTGCCCGGCCTCAGGTCGGTGTTCATCCTCTCCAGCACCAACTTCGCCCATCGGTCGTCAAGCTTCGCACGAGACCATGCCTCGTCAGCCTGGGGCTGCTCCGTGGGCAACACCAACCAAGAGTGGGTGCATCTGGCGTCCATCATGACCCACTTACTCCGGAAGCCTTCAACCCTCTTCCCCGTCTTCAAAATCATGTTGGCCTTGGCGTACGCGACGAAGCCAGCGCACGCCGAGGTATGGCTGCCGGAGATTCGGAGGGAGAAGAAGTGGCGCAGCAAGGCCACCGACGGCATCACCCCAACGTGCGCCTCGCAATGGTAGGCGAAAATCGACAGAAGGAGGACAGAGTTGGGATGGAGATGTAGAGCCTGCAGCTTGTACTGGTGGAGGACGGCGTAGAAGAACTCCGAGAAAGGAGGCACTAGGCCGGTGATAACCCGCAAGTATACGAGATCACAACAGTTTTTGATATGTAAGAGTGTCGAACCCAACGAGGAGCTAAAGGTAGAATAAATATTCCCTCAAGTTCTATCGACCACCGATACAACTCTATGCACGCTTGACGTTCGCTTTACCTAGAACAAGTATGAAACTAGAAGTACTTTGTAGGTGTGATAGGATAGGTTTGCAAGATAATAAAGAGCACGTAGATAAAAGTTAGGGGCTGTTTAGATAAAGATGCAATAAAGTAAGTATTAGTAGAGAGCTTTTTGTTACGAGAAAGTTATTTGTCCAAGGCAATCGATAACTAGACCGGTAATCACCATTGCAATTCTATTTGAGGGAGAGGCATAAGCTAACATACTTTCTACTTGGATCATATGCACTTACGATTGGAACTCTTGCAAGCGTCCGCAACTACTAAAGATAAATTAAGGAAAAGCCCAACCATAGCATTAAAGTATCAA
Source organism: Triticum aestivum (assembly GCF_018294505.1). Taxonomy (NCBI): domain Eukaryota; kingdom Viridiplantae; phylum Streptophyta; class Magnoliopsida; order Poales; family Poaceae; genus Triticum; species Triticum aestivum. The sequence goes on from NC_057810.1 coordinate 570,114,203, forward strand.
GTCCCCTTTTATCCCATACGCAAACAACCTACTTACTCGAGTTTGTGTTTCAGTCACTCACGCAACCCACCATAAGCAAATCATAAACATATTGCAAACCCTACAGCGGGAACCCCGCACGCTTGCGCAAAACGGAGGGAACCATAGGACAGCACCAATAATAAAACATGCAACTCAAACCAATCATAGCAATTCATCAATCACCAATAGGACAATAGAAATCTACTCAGACATCATAGGATGACAACACATCATTGGAAAATAATATGAAGCATAAAGCACCATGTTCAAGTAGAGGGTATAGCGGGTTGCGGGAGAGTGGACCGCTGAATATAGATGGGGGAAGGTGATGGAGATGTTGGTGAAGATGATGGAGGTGTTGGTGAAGATCGCGGTTATGATGATGGCCCTCGGCAGCGCTCCGGCGCCACCGGAAGCAAGGGGGGAGAGCCCCCCTTCTTCTTCTTCTTACTTGACCTTCTCCCTAGCTGGGAGAAGGGTTTCCCCTCTGGTGCTTGGCTCCCATGGCGTGGGAGGGGCGAGAGCCCCTCCGAGATTGGATCTATCTCTTTGTTTCAGCGTTCTCAGATTCTACCCCTTCACCATTTCCTTTATATCTGGAGATCCGTAACTCCGATTGGGGTGAATCTTTTGTCTAGATCTTTCTCATAAAATTAGCTTTCTTGCGCCAAAAGAAGAGCGTCAACCGCCTTACAGGTGGCCCACGAGAGCCCAGGCCGTGCCCAGGGGGAGGGCGCGCCCCCTGTCTTGTGGCCACCCCAGACACCATTTCGCGTTGATTTGACTTCCTAAAAATCATAAATATTCCAAAAAAAAAATCTCCGTCCATTTTTATCCCGTTTCGACTCCGTTTGATATTGGGTTTTTGCGAAACAAAAAACGTGCAACAGACAGGAACTGGCACTGGGCACTGGATCAATATGTTAGTCCCAAAAATAGTATAAAAAGTTGCCAAAAGTATATGAAAGTTGAAGAATATTGGGATGGAACATTCAAAAATTATAGATACGACGGAGACATATCAGCATCCCCAAGTTTAATTCCTGCTCGTCCTTGAGTAGGTAAATGATAAAAAAGATAATTTTTGATGTGGAATGCTACCTAGCATAATCTTGATCATATGTCTAATCATGGCATGAATATTAAGACACGAGTGATTCAAAGCAATAGTCTATCATTTTACGTAAAAACAATAATACTTTGAGCGTACCAATAAAGGAATCATGTCTTTTCAAAACAACATGGCCAAAGAAAGTTATCCCTACAAAATCATATAGTCTGGCTGTTGCTCTATCTTCATCACACAAAGTATTTAATCATGCACAACCCCGATGACAAGCCAAGCAATTGTTTCATACTTTAGTAATCTCAAACTTTTTCAACTTTCACGCAATACATGAGCCTGAGCCATGGATATAGCACTACAGGTGGAATAGAAAATGACGGTGGGGATTATGTGGAGAAGACAAAAAAGGGAGAAAATCTCACATCAACTAGGCATATCAATGGGCTATGGAGATGCACATCAATAGATATCAATGTGAGTGAGTAGGGATTGCCATGCAACGGATGCACTAGAGCTATAAGTGTATGAAAGCTCAAACTGAAAACTAAGTGGGTGTGCATCCAACTTGCTTGCTCATTAAGACCTTGGGCATTTGAGGAAGCCCATTATTGGAATATACAAGCCAAGTTCTATAATGAAATTCCCACTAGTATATGAAAGTGAAAGCATAGGAGACTCTCTCTATGAAGAACATGGTGCTACTCTGAAGCACAAGTGTGGTAAAAGGATAGTAACATTGCCCCTTCTCTATTTTTCTCTCATTTTTTTCTTTTATTTTCACTTTTTTCATTTTTTCTCTTTCTTTTTGGTGGGCTTCTTTGGCCTCTTTTTTTATTTGGGCTTCTTTGGCCTCTCTTTTTTAAGTCTGAAGTCTCATCCCGACTTGTGGGGGAATCATAGTCTCCATCATCCTTTCCTCACTGGGGCAATGCTCTAATAATGATGATCATCACACTTTTATTTACTTACAACTCCATATCTAGAACAAAGATATGACTCTATATGAATGCTTCCGGCGGTGTACCGGGATGTGCAATGATCTAGCGTAGCAATGACATCAAAAAACAGACAAGCCATGAAAACATCATGCTAGCTATCTTACGATCATGCAAAGCAATATGACAATGAATGCTCCAGTCATGTATATGATGATGATGGAAGTTGCATGGCAATATATCTCGGAATGGCTATGGAAATGCCATGATAGGTAGGTATGGTGGCTGTTTTGAGGAAGATATAATGAGGCTTATGTGTGATAGAGCGTATCGTATCACGGGGTTTGGATGCACCGGCAAAGTTTGCACCAACTCTCGAGGTGAGAAAGGGCAATGCACGGTACCGAAGAGGCTAGCAATGATGGAGGGTTGAGAGTGCATATAATCCATGGACTCAACATTATTCATAAAGAACTCATATACTCATTGCAAAAATCTACAAGCCATTGAAAACAAAGTACTACGTGCATGCTACTAGGGGGATAGATTGGTAGGAAAAGACCATCGCTCATCCCCGACCGCCACTCATAAGGAAGACAATCAATAAATAAAATTGTGTTCCAACTTCATCACAAAGCGGTTCACCATACGTGCATGCTACGAGAATCACAAACCTCAAGACAAGTCTTTCTACTAATCCACAACCACCCACTAGCATGACTCTAATATCACCACCTTTATATCACAAAACTATTGCAAGGAATCAAACATATCATATTCAACGATCTACAAGTTTATGTAGGATTTTATGACTAACCATGTGAATGACCAATTCCTGTCATCTCTCTAAATAGATATAAGTGAAGCAAGAGAGTTTAATTCTTTATACAAAAGATATGCCCACACTCTAACAAATATAAGTGAAGCAAAATAGCATTCTACAAATGGCGGTTTTCTATGCGAAGAGAAACAGGCAATTCAAACTTCAAATGATATAAGTGAAGCACATGAAGCATTCTATAAAGCCATACTCAAAAGATTTAAGTGAAGTGCAATGAGCATTCTATAAATCAACCAAGGACTATCTCATACCAGCATGGTGCATAAAATAAAAATGAAAACTAAATGCAAAAGACGCTCCAATACTTGCACATAATGCATGAACGAAACAAATTCGAAAACATACCGATACTTGTTGAAGAAAGAGGGGATGCCTTCCGGGGCATCCCCAAGCTTAGACGCTTGAGTCTCCTCGAATATTTACTTGGGGTGCCTCAGGCATCCCCAAGGTTGAGCTCTTGCCTCTCTTCCTTTTCCTCATATCAAGACATCCTCGATTAGACACTACATCCACACAAAACTTCAACAGAAAACTCGGTAAGATCCGTTAGTATAATAAAGCAAATCACCACTCTAAGTACTGTTGCAAACCAATTCATATTTTGTATTTGCATTGTGTTTAGTGTAATATAACTTTTCCATGGCTTAATCCACTAATATAAATTGATAGTTTCATCAAAACAAGCAAACTATGCGTCAAAAACAAAATCTGTCAAAAACAGAACAGTCTGTAGCAATATGAACAATCACAATACTTATGTTACCCCAACAATTCTACCAAAATTAGGAAAAATAAACAAGTTGTATAGAAATACAGTGCAAAAGGAATCAGAACCAATTGACGTACCAGTTAGAAATGTAAAATCGCGCACTACAGCCAAAGTTTCTGTCCTGCACCATACAAACCAACAAGCATTGTAAACATCCTAAAGGCAAACCTTAGCACATTATTTTTATAATACAATGGAATTATACAAGGGGATAATTATTTTTGATGAAAAGTTTCTGTAATCAAGATTCACAAAGTTTCCGTGAGCATGAACAAAGTTCAAGGCTAGCTCCCACTTCAACAATGCTTGTCTTTCTCACTTTCAGTTTCCTTTTTGAAAAGTTTTTAGGTTCCCCTCTTTATTTTTTTGTTTTTAAACTATATAAAAGTACTCAACAGAAATAAATGACTCTCTAAAACTTCCGGGTTGTCTCCCTGGCAGCGCTTTCTTTAAAGCCATTAAGCTAGGCATATAGTGCTCAAGTAATGAATCCACCCGGATCCCAAGGTATATCAAAGCCAATTTTAATTAACAATGATTTGTAATTTAGTAGTGAGCACAAAGTCACATATATCATGCAACAACGAAGTCTAACTCTCTTCCTATGCATCGGCATGTCATAAAAGAACAATTCATGCACACATAGTAAAGGCCAATGCATAGTATAAGCAGTTTCTTGCAATTTCATAGTATGGGAAACATAGAGAGGTAGAGAAAGAGTTCCTCTCTCATAATAATTGCAAGTAGGAGCAGCAAGCACGTGCATATTATATTCATCAAAATCATCATGTGCAATGGTAAAAGGCAACCCATCAATATAATCCTTAATAAGCACAAACTTCTCCGATATAGTGTAGTTTGCATAATTCAAAAAGATAATAGGACTATCATGTGTGGGTGCAATAGCAACAATTTCATGTTTAACATAAGGAACTATAGCAAGTTCATCTCCATAAGCATAATTCATATTGGCATCTCGGCCACAAGCATAGCAAGCCTCATCAAAAAGGGATATTTCAAGAGAATCAACGGGATCATAGAAATCATCATAGCAATCATCCTTCGGTAAGCACGAAGGGGAATTAAACAATGTATGAGTTGGAGGGTTACTCTCATAGAAGGTGGGCACGAGTAGCTAATCCGCTCTTCCTCCTTTTGTTCTTCGCTCTCCTCATTATCTTTTTCATCCAATGAGCTCACAGTTTCATCAATTTCTTCTTCCATAGCTTCCTGCAAAATATTAGTCTCTTCTTGGACAGCGGAGAATTTCTCAATGTATGGTTTAACATAGGCATTAGAAGCATAATTATCATAACAATATTCTAGTATGGCAAAACTTTCAGATTTGTAAAGAGTAGCATCATACTTTTCAATCAAAGAAGCAATTTCAAAAGCACCCTTAAAAGCAACAAATTCTTCAATTTGTTGAACATGATAGTAATTATAAACACCCTTGGCATACGAAGATACGATTCCATTATCGATAAACTCACATTGGTAGGGAAGGTGTTTCTTAGGGTTTTCAAAACAACAAGTAACATCATATATTTCACATAAATTCCAAGCATAGCATTGCAAACGTTGAATTTGATCCCATAATAATTTCCCTTTTTCAGATATACGGTGTCTCACATGACAAGCATGCTCATCTAAAGATTTGCCCTCAACTAAGCTAGTTGGGGTTTCAGCACGAGCACATAGGGATCAAAGATGATCCAAGTAAAAAGCTTCAGTAGTGTGATAGATTTTGAGTGGTTCTTCAACCACTGGTTCAGTTGGTACAACTAATATTTTTGTTATTTTGCGTTTCCTACCCATAACTAAAGATAGAAAACAACTAAGAACAGCAGATAAAAATTACTTAGTGATAAAGCAAACAAGCACACACGAGAATATTCACCCCATGCTATGACTCCCCAGCAACGGCGCCAGAAAAAGGTCTTGATAACCCGCAAGTATATGGGATCGCAATAGTTTTCGATAAGTAAGAGTGTCGAACCCAACGAGGAGCTAAAGGTAGAATAAATATTCCCTCAAGTTCTATCAACCACCGATACAACTCTACGCACGCTTGACGTTCGCTTTACCTAGAACAAGTATGAAACTAGAATTACTTTGTAGGTGTGATAGGATAGGTTTGCAAGATAATAAATAGAACGTAGATAAAAGCTAGGGGCTGTTTAGATAAAGATGCAATAAAGGAAGTATTAGTAGAGAGCTTTTTGTTACGAGAAAGTTATTTGTCCAAGGCAATCGATAACTAGACCGGTAATCACCGTTGCAATTCTATTTGAGGGAGAGGCATAAGCTAACATACTTTCTCTACTTGGATCATTTGCATTAATGGTTGGAACTCTAGGAAGCGTCCGCAACTACTAAAGACTCATTAAGGTAAAACCCAACCATAGCATTAAAGTATCAAGTCCCCTTTTATCCCATATGCAAACAACCTACTTACTCGGGTTTGTGTTTCAGTCACTCACGCAACCCACCATAAGCAAATCATAAACATATTGCAAACCCTACAGCGGGAATCCCTCATGCTTGCGCGACACGGAGGGCACCATAGGACAGCACCAATAATAAAACATGCAACTCAAACCAATCATAGCAATTCATCAATCACCGATAGGACAATAGAAATCTACTCAAACATCATAGGATGGAAACACATCATTGGAAAATAATATGAAGCATAAAGCACCATGTTCAAGTAGAGGGTACAATGGGTTGCGGGAGAGTGGACCGCTGAATATAGATGGGGGAAGGTGATTGAGATGTTGGTGAAGATGATGGAGGTGTTGTTGAAGATCGCGGTGATGATGATGGCCCCCGGCAGCGCTCCGGCACCACCGGAAGCAAGCGGGGAGAGCCCCCCTTCTTCTTCTTCTTCCTTGACCTTCTCCCTAGATGGGAGAAGGGTTTCCCCTCTGGTCCTTGGCTCCCATGGCGTGGGAGGGGTGAGAGCCCCTCCGAGATTGGATCTATCTCTCAGATTCTACCCCTTCACCGTTTCCTTTATATCTGGAGATCCGTAACTCCGATTGGGGTGAATCTTTCACCCAGATCTTTCTCATAAAATTAGCTTTCTTCCTCCAAAAGAAGAGCGTCAACAGCCTTACGGGTGGACCACGAGAGCCCAGGCCGCGCCCAGGGGGGAGGGCGCGCCCCCCTGTCTTGTGGCCACCCCGGACACCGTTTCGCGTTGATTTGACTTCCTAAAAATCATAAATATTCCAAGAAAAATCTCCGTCCGTTTTTATCCCGTTTGGACTCCGTTTGATATTGGGTTTCTGCGAAACAAAAAACATGCAACAGACAGGAACTGGCACTAGGCACTGGATCAATATGTTAGTCCCAAAAATAGTATAAAAAGTTGCCAAAAGTATATGAAAGTTGAAGAATATTGGCATGGAACATTCAAAAATTAGAGATACGACGGAGACGTATCAGCCGACAATGATGGTGCTCATGAAGAAGGGGTAGAAGGTACTCCCCTTGGCCTCGTTGCCCTGCGCCGCCGTCATCAGGCACGTGGCGATGAGATTCTTCTCCGTCATGTTGGGGGGATTCAGGGCCGGCGAGTACTAGGCTGGTGGAGCGTCGGCTACGGCCTTGAGGGGCGCCATCACTCGCTGGAGGAGGAAGAATTAGGCAGATCTGGAGATTTCGGAAGCAAGAGAGCAAGATCAAGAAAGGGGATTTGAAGCAAGGCGAATGAGAACAATGAAGGTAAGCCTAACCTAGGCCAGCCTTTTGTCAGTCAGGCAGTTGCCGAGGCAGCGTGGGGAAGCGGAGACGCCCATGTCCAATCAACTGCCACGCGGCGACCAGGGCCGCAGGCTATTGGGGCCCGCGGGGCTCCGCACTTGCCCTTTGGCTTCACTGCTAAGCTGAGTCCGAGCGCGCCTTGGGCCCGGGGGCTACTGTCGGCGTTCTGGGAACGGGGGTCCCCAGACTTGCCTGCCAGCGGCCTGCAGCGTGGCTCAAGCAGCGGCCCAGTACGACCCGTCTTCATCAACCCAAGTTTAAGACCCTCGCGGGGCGGATGACGCAAGGCTTCCTCAGGGGCATCCTCACTAGGCAGGCTCGCGAGGAGGCGGAGAGATCAAGGAAAGGAGTACCTCGCGAGGTGCTCGTGACACAAGCCATGACGATCGAGGCCAGGCGGGCGCCAGCCTGCAAAGTGTCCTCGTTTCCTATTTGGTGCAAAGGGGGCAAGCACAGGAGCAGAGTACCGAGGCATCAGGCAAAGGTTTCCATATCAGTGCAACAAGACCAAGACCAGCAGGACGGCAGGACGGGGATCACCGTGGAGCCCAAGACGACGTCATCGCCAGTGCCTTTGGCGGTCGAAGACCAACTTTAGTCAGGATAACTTATACTAGTTGTCCCCCTTCAAAATGGCCACTGGTGGCTGAGGGAGTCCCGGATTAGGGGGTGTCCGGATAGCCGAACTATCATCATCGGCCGGACACCAAGACTATGAAGATACAAGATTGAAGACTTCGTCCCGTGTCCGGATGGGACTTTCCTTGGCGTGGAAGGCAAGCTTGGCGATACGGATATGTAGATCTCCTACCATTGTAACCGACTCTGTGTAACCCTAGCCCTCTCCGGTGTCTATATAAACCGGATGGTTTTAGTCCATAGGACACAACAACAATAACAACAATCATACCGTAGGCTAGCTTCTAGGGTTTAGCCTCCTTGATCTCGTGGTAGATCTACTCTTGTAATACCCACATCATCAATATCAATCAAGCAGGACGTAGGGTTTTACCTCCATCAAGAGGGCCCGAACCTGGGTAAAACATCGTGTCCCTTGTCTCCTGTTTCCATCCGCCTAGACGCACAGTTCGGGACACCCTACCCGAGATCCGCCGGTTTTGACACCGACATTGGTGCTTTCATTGAGAGTTCCTCTGTGCCGTCGCAATCAGGAAGGATGCCTCTTCCCGTCTTTAAAGATGATACCATTGCCAAAGGAGCTTTGGCCGCCGGTCAAGATATCCGGCTGGGTGGTTTTCTTATGACCGCCTGTTCGGCCACCGCTTCGACGATGACCTCTCGGGTCATCAAAAGCGATCTTTGCATCAACTCGGAATTCGCCGAGCAGCTGGATCCGATGGATCTCTCTTCCGTAAACCAGCTCTTGGATTGCATCGCCGCCCTGGGAGTCGCTACAGACTACGATCAGATTGGGCTTAAAACCGATCTGAGAGAAATTAACTCTCCGCAGGCTACCCAGCATGTTGCGGTGGTAGAAGAACAACGCGGCGACTCTTCTTCTATGTTAAAAACCAGTTATGTCCGGATTCCCAATCCCTCCATGCCGGATTCCCGCGGAGGGACGGACGTCAATCGAGTACTGAACCTAAAGTCAGGCAGCAGACTAGATTCGTTGGACGACCTCCAGCAATCCAAGCTTCCAAATCCGGAAACTCCTCGGCCTTCGAGCCTCAGATTGGGCGGGGTTCCGAATTTAGTTCCACCCGCCCACCCAAACACAAGCGATCTATCTCAAATACGGCAAGAGCCCGATGAAACAATACATCATTACTGGGCCAGATTCCTTCTGGTTATGGACAGGATAAAGGACTGCCATGAGGAAAGCGCAATCTCTATTTTCTGGAATAATTGCACGGACAAGGGAATCATGAACGCCATAAGTCGTCGCAAGGTCACGCGCTTCGCCGACCTGGCGACCATAGTATGAAAATACTGTGCGATGGAGAGTGCCTGGAAAACCGAAACTAGATTTTGGGACAATCCGGCCCTAAACACAACCTTAGTCCGGAATAAAAGGGTGCACCATGCTCAAGCACCTGGGTCAAAAAATCAAAAAGCAAAAAACCCCTAAAGGGTACGGAACCGTACTGGAGGGATGGCTCAGCGGACCCTGCAAAATCCATAATGCAGAAGGCGCCACTCCAACACATAGCCTCCGGGCATGTTGGATAATACGGCAGGTGGCCAAAAGTGATGAAGGGCTTCTAGCCCTGGAAAACCAGCCCAACAGTACCAGTACGGTATTAACAGTCTTCGAGACTTTCGCATCAAATAATATGCGGAAACGAACAATCTGCAGCCTCGCCGAAGTCTACCAAGTAGCAACAACAAATCCATGGAGCGACACGGCTATCACCTTCAACGCCAGCGACGAACCTAAATTCCGAACAGCCCGAGCACCAGCCGCATTGGTCCTCAGTCCCATAGTGGACGACTTTCGTCTTACCAAGGTACTCATGGATGGCGGCAGCGGATTAAACCTCATCTACAAGGAAACCCTCCAAAAAATGGAAATAGACTGGAGCCGCATTGAGCGAAGCAGCACAACCTTTAGAGGAATAATCCCTAGTCGGGAAGTACGCTGCACAGGAAAAATCACACTAGATGTGGTGTTCGTCTCGCCGGACAACTACAGGTCCGAGGAAGTCATGTTCCAAGTGGCCCCGTTCAGCAGCGGATATCACGCTCTATTAGGGCGAGAGGCATTCACAATTTTCCAAGCCGTACCCCATTACGGGTACATGAAGCTCAAAATGCCCGGGCCCAATGGAATCATCACTCTGGTCAGTGATCCGGACATAGCACTCGGCACTGAAAATAAGACATAGCACTCGACACTAGCCCTAGAGGCACTATCCGAAGCCCTAGCGGCAGAAGAACTCACTTCACTACGCTCCATGGTGAATAGGGACGACGTGATACTCGATAAGAGATCTAAGTCCACCTCTTTCAAACTAGCAGACAAAATAGTCAAATTCCAGGTCCACCCAACGGACCCCACAAAGACGGCCTCCATTGGGGCACAAGTAAACCCTGATGTAGAAGCCGCACTACGAGAATTCCTTCGGGAAAATTGGGACATTTTTGCCTGGCACCCTTCAGATATGCCAGGAATCCCACGCAGGCTGGCAGAGCACAGCCTAAATATCCTAAAAGTATTCAAGCTAGTCAAACAGGCTCTTTGCCGATTTTTCGAACCCAAAAGACAGGCAATGGGAGAGGAGCTAGCCAAACTATTAGAAGCCGGATTCATCAGAGATATAAAACATCCGGACTGGCTAGCAAACCTGGTAATGGTACCAAAAAAGGACAAATCCTGGCGCCTTTGTGTGGATTTTAAAGACCTTAATAAGGCATGTCCAAAGGATCCTTTCCCCCTCCCCCGCATCGACCAAATCATCGATGCTACCGCGGGGCACGATTCATTGTGTTTCCTTGGCGCATACTCCGGATACCATCAAATCAAGATGGCGGAAACAGACCAGGCCGCAACGGCATTCATTACTCCATACGGACCATTCTGCTTCAACACAATGCCCTTCGGACTTAAAAACGCCGGCGCGACATATCATCGCATGATTCAGACATGTCTGCCTACCCAGATCGGCAAAACAGTGGAGGCATACGTAGACGATGTGGTCGTTAAGACCAAACACGTCGAAACTCTAGTTGACGATTTGAGGCTCACATTCGACAACCTCCAAGCATATGACATTAAGCTCAACCCAGAAAAATGCTTTTTCGGCGTACCAGCCGGAAAGCTCTTGGGCTTCATTGTATCCGGTAGAGGAATTGAAGCAAACCCAGCCAAGATCCGAGCTCTATCACAACTGGATATCCCAAAAGACCTCAAACAAATACAAAAGCTGACTGGATGCGTGGCGGCTCTAAGCCGCTTTATCTCCCGTTTGGGAGAAAAGGCATTGCCTCTCTACCACCTCCTCCGGCGCACCGAACACTTCGAGTGGACGGATGCTGCCACGGCCGGACTCGAAGAAATAAAGGCCATATCAGCAACAAATCCGGTCCTGGCCGCGCCCAACCTAGGCGAACCAATGTTATTATACATCGCGGCAACACATCAAGTTGTCAGCGCAGCGCTCGTCGTCGAACGAGAAAAAGAAGGACACAAATTCCCTCTTCAAAAACCAGTGTACTACGTATCCACTGTCTTAACCCCATGCAAGTCCCGGTATCCACATTATCAAAAGATAGCTTACGCGGTGTTCATGGCATCCCGGAAGCTGTGGCACTACTTTCAAGAGTGCTCGATAACAGTGGCCTGCAAAGTACCCCTCAACAACATTATAAACAACCGCGACGCGACGGGCAGGATTGCAAAATGGGCCATTGAGCTCTTACCATTTGACATAACCTACAAACCAAGGCGAGCTATAGAGTCGCAAGTTTTGGCTGACTTCATCGCCGAATGGACCGAAGCCGAACTCCCTAAAGAGTACGACGCATACTCCAATTGGATCATGCATTTCGACGGCTCCAAAATGTTGGCCGGCTTGGGGGCTGGCGTCGTACTGACGTCCCCAACCGGAGACACAGTCCAATACGTACTTCCGATAATGTACACGGACTCTAACAATGCAGCCGAATACGAGGCCCTTCTACATGGTCTCCGGATGGCAATCTCCATGGGTATTCAACGCCTAGAGGTGCGCGGGGACTCAAACCTCGCAATATCCCAAGTAAATGGAGACTTTGACGCCAAGGATCCGAAAATGGCAGCCTATCGTAACGCCGTCTTAAAAATGTCAGCTCTGTTCGAAGGACTCGAATTCCACCATGTAGCCCGGGATAATAACCAGGCAGCCGACATGTTGGCACGCATCGGTGCAAAACGCGACGCCGTCGCTCCAAACATCTTCCTGGAGCAGCTCTTTAAGCCATCCGTACTATGGGAAGAGGAGTCCGGAAATAGCAACCCGGAAACAACCACGCCACCCAACATGGAACATTCTGACACAGTCGGTGGCTCAGCCAATGAAATAACACCCTCAGCCCACGAAATAATGGCAGTAATCGCCCCGTGGATGGAACCATTCCTAGCCTACTTAACTAGGCAGGAACTCCCCGAAGACCAAAATGAGGCCTGCTGCATAGTTCGGCGATCTAAATCCTACAAGGTCCATGAGGGAGAACTTTATAAGAAAAGAACAACCGGAGTCCTTCAAAGGTGTATCTTCAAAGAGGAAGGGCGAAATCTCCTGGCTGAAATTCACGCCGGACTCGGTGGGCACCACGCCGCAGCTCGGGCCCTTGTAGGCAAGGCCTTCTGTACAGGATTTTATTGGCCGACTGCCCGGGCAGATGCTCAGGACTTAGTCCAACGATGCATCGGTTGCCAGCTCTTTGCTAATCAAAGCCACATGCCACCCACCGCCCTCAAAACTATACCCATCACCTGGCCGTTCGCGGTCTGGGGGCTTGATATGGTTGGACCCCTTAAAGGGGGAACCCACAAGCAAAAATACCTATTGGTCATGGTGGACAAATTCACCAAATGGATAGAGGCCAAGCCAGTTAAAACGGCCAAATCCGGACCCGTGATAGACTTCATATCCGGTGTAGTACACCGTTATGGTGTCCCCAACAGCATCATCATTGATAACGACACGAATTTCACGGCCGACGAGGTTAAACTCTAGTGCAAAAACATGGGCATCAGGCTCGACTACGCTTCAGTCTATCACCCCCAAACTAACGGTCGAGTCGAACAAGAAAATGGTCTAATCATGAGCGGCATCAAACCCAGATTAGTGCGGTCCCTCAAGAAATCTAACACGCACTGGGTAGAGGAGCTCGACTCCATACTCTGGGGGCTGCGGACCACGCCGAACCGCACTACCGAATTCACACCATTTTTTATGGTGTACGGCGCAGAGGCAGTTTTGCCCTGCGAAATAATTCATGACTCACCTCGCGTGCGCATGTACGAAGAAAGAGAAGCCGAGTTGGATCGGCAGGACAGTTTGGATGCCTTAGAGGAGGAGCGGGACGTGGCAAAAGCTCGTTCCGCATTCTACCAGCAGCAGGCTTGAAGATATCAAAGCAGAGAAGTATGGGCCAAAACTTACAATGTTGGCGAACTTGTTCTACGCCTACCGGACAAGAAAAAGGACAAACTCAAGCCCAAATGGGAAGGTCCCTTCATCATCGACCAAGTCCTGACCGGCGGAGCATACCGTCTACGTAACGCATCTGACAACCAACTCGAGCCGAACCCATGGAACGTAGCCCGTCTCCGAAGATTCTACGCCTAGCGCCGGACTCAGAGTTCGTCTCCCTCCTTCGTCCACCTTTTACATTTTCACTGTCTCTTGTTCCCCTCCTTCTTCCCCCTTTTTTTTAGTAAAATCCTTTGACGGGCTGATCCGCCCATTGTTCGCACACACTTGATGTGCTACCAGCACTCATTATACCTGGGGGCTTCTTTAGCAGAAGCTTATTTATACGGGCTTCATGCCCAACACATGTGTCATACTTCCGCATGTACCTTTTATTCACCATTATATGCATCTATATGACTTAAGTTTTGGCCAACCTGGGTTGCCTGGCTCCTGTGCTTACCCCTACGTTCCCGATTGTTAGGCTAGGAGGTAAAGGGAGCACCTCTACGATTGTTACTGCTGGGTTAGCCGGATGTGTACCTCAGACTGGGTGAAGCCGAAAGCTAGCGTTCTTAAGGGAATATTCGGTCGGTGACTATAAAGATGATTTATTACTTATTTAAACTTATCTGCCCCCAGATGCTTTTTCTGCTCTTTTCGCAGTACGGACATGCACCTTAGGGCATGCCTCCCAGGGAAAGGAACCCCTAATGGAACTATTCTCCCTGGAAGATGTTTCTTACTAACCATGTAATATAACATAACTAGTTGGGCACTTGTCTGATAAAGCACTAATGACGCCTACACCTGGTCTCCATGCATGCCCCGGTTTTTATAACCGCTAGGGTATTCGGACACACTCCGGACTGTTGGGTCCCGAGGTTGAAGCGAAAAGGTCCGCAAAGACAAACGATCTATAATCCGGCTAGAAGGCATTTTACATGTCATTTTAAAATTACATCGTCAAATTGACTGATTGAACTCCTCTTCAATCCCATCTAACATGCTGTCTAGTTTACAGTCCCGTTGGGAATATTTCGCAGCCAACTCTACTTGGTCGTACATTAAGCTCACAGGGATCTCCTTCCCATCGGGCCCCACAGGTCCGACCTCGGCCATGTGGTTTGGATCAGCCTTCGTGTACCGCGTCTTTACCATGGACCAGGCCTCTCTGGCGCCTTGACGGCAGGCCGATATCTTCCACAGACGGAAGTGCTGCCGTACTCCCTAAAGCTTGTCAGCAAGCCCTCCAAGACCCTCGCGTAGGGAGACGGACGGCCATAAGGCCTGGACGACGCCGCTCATCGCCTGCCGAATACGTTCGTGCAGTTGCAGCAGCTCGGGAAGAAGGTCACCCGTGGAAGCAGGCATTTCCTCCGCCGGACGACCCGTGAGCACACCTACAAACACATTTCTGTCAATCGACTTCCTCGCTGAACTCTTCTTTTCAAAGGAGTTTGCTCAAGCACTTACTGTAAATGTCGCGACGAAGCCGCCGATTCTCCTTTACGGAGTCAGACAGCTGGACCCGAACATCTTTTAGATCTTCGCCCAGCTAGGTGTTGGCATCTTGGAGTTTGTTCCTCTCCTGCTGCATCCTCATAAGCACCTTCTCGCTGGCCTTCAGCTCGCGTAGCAGATGTTTCTTGTCCGGTTCCTGTCCGGCACCCTCTCCAATTTAGTTGTAAGACTTACGCACACGCCGCACTTCATAAATTACTTATCTTTTCGAAGTATGTATTACCAGAGGGGGTCTCTGTGGCTCCCCTTGCGGCGGCTAGTGCGGCCTCAAGTTGGGCCTTGCACTCTTGAAGCTCCTGGGACAGACAGGTATTCTTCTCCGTAAGATCCTGCATAAACAAATGATCCTTAAATCAGTTATTCTAACTATTTTAAGTCTCGGGGGCTACTGGCATATATAACTATTAAAATTCCTCACCCGTATGTCTTTCACATACTGCTCCGTGGCTCTGGTTAAACCATCTCGAGCGGCACGGAGGTGCACGTCTCCCGCATTAAAGGCATTCAGTGCCTCCGGAGAGAAACACGCGTCACGAAGAACCGTCTGGCGGCGCCTGTGATTCATGGCGCTCTGCACCTCAGACCTGGTGGCGGACAGCCTGTCGGTATCCTCCGTTGGAGGAGCATCCGACTCATGCCTTGTGTTCGCCTCCCCTTCCGAACCACGCGTTGGAGCATGGCTGGCGGAGGCTTGATTGGCAACCTCTCCGGACACTGTCCGGCAAGCGCTCTTCCTCCTGGGAAAATCATGAGCGTCAATATACCTCCTAGGGATCTTTCCCTTAAAAACAGCGGTGCACCGTACCGTTGCGGCGATGTTTCCATTCGCGCCGCACTCCTCTTCCGCCTGCTGGGCCGAACTGACCCTTGCTGGTCAGCCGCCGCGGGTTCGGCTTCCCGCCTTAAAGGAGCATCCTGCGATGCACCATTGGTATAAGATGGTCAGAAATGAGCATGGATCAAATGATGGTGTCAGGACTCCGGTCGTAGTCACCTGGGAAGCCGGAGATAAACCGGGGTAGTCAGCCGTAATGGCGACTAGAGCATTGTCCATGCTAAGTTGGTGGAACACCCCGTCAATCAGCTCCACCTTTATGTCCGGATCCTCTTCGGAGGCCAGATCAAGGGATCGTCCCGGATCCTCGGGCTGTGGAGTCAGGCTTTGTATGCCCTCCACGTCCCGGCGCAGTTCTTGCGTCAGAATCACAAAGTAAGACACTTGACTTTGGGAATATGGATCAGACAGATAAACGTCCGCTTACCCAGCTCCAAGGGTTATTCATGGAGAATCCATTCAATGGACTCGTGCGGAGGAAGTCCCCCTTCTCCCCCTTGTACAAGCCGGACAGGATCTTCACCAGATCGGCGGCCGATCCCGGCCCCTTGCGGCCATGACGGGTGGTGTCATCCTCCCCGTTGAAATCCCACATGGGGTGGCCCCTATATTGGAGCGGCTGCACCCCTCGCATAATGCACGTGGCCATTACTCCAATCATGGTCAATCCGGAGTGGGCCAGTAACCTTATCCGGCCCATCAAATATTGGACGCTCCCATCATCTTCCCGTTGAGGGCTCCGCGGGCGCCAACTCAGGCGTTTCTTCAAGGGAGCGTTGCTGAACTCCGGGAGGCCGATCCAAACTGGATCCGGCAGAGGGGCGTCCTCCATATAAAACCATTCCGAAGGCCAGTCTTCGGACGCCTTCTTAGGGGTTCCAGATAGATATCCGGTCCTGGCGATGCGCCATATTTTGGCTCCGCCCACTTGATATATCGACCCCTCGTGAGAACGGGGTACGAGGAAAAACAATCTCTTCCACAGTGCAAAATGGGGCTCGACGCCCAAGAACGGCTCGCAAAGAGCTACAAAGCCCGCGATGTGCAGAATGGAGGCAGGTGTAAGGTGGTGAAGCTGGAGTCCATAGAACTCCAGGAGCCCCCAGAGAAACGGATGTATCGGAAATCCGAGTCCCCTTATTAGATAAGGGATGAAGCATACCCGCTCTCCTTTGGAGGGATTGGGAATGTTCTCCGCCTGCTTTCCACCCCTGTAGGTGGCCAGTCCGGCTCAAACCGGAACCATGAAGGCTGGGGGAAGATATCCCTCGGTTTGGAGCGTCACTAGCTCGCTGTGTGGAACTGAACATCTCCCCCAATCTCCTGGCTGAGGGCTGGGAGTGCGAGAGGAGGAGCCGCGTCGACTATCCATGATGGAATGGATTTTTGTCAGAGGCGCTTCGATGAGTACTTGCGGAAGGAGGATGGTGTGGGTTGGATCTAGATCCTTGCCTCTCTTATAGGCAGCTCATTCGCGTGGCTAGGGGGTAAAACGCAAAAATACCCTAGCTTTTCGCATTCATACGACACGTGGAAGAGGGCCATTATTTGACGTGGAAGCCAAGGAGCGCAACATTTATAAGGAAGCCGGACACTATTCGGCAGGCACATGGAATTTGAAGGAGAGCCCGCCTTGCAACGCTGAAGACAATATAAGCGTCGGACTCGTCGTCATTGAAGCCTGGTTCGGGGGCTACCGAGGGAGTCCCGGATTAGGGGGTGTCCGGATAGCCGAACTATCATCATCGGCCGGACTCCAAGACTATGAAGATACAAGATTGAAGACTTTGTCCCGTGTCCGGATGGGACTTTCCTTGGCGTGGAAGGCAAGCTTGGCGATACGGATATGTAGATCTCCTACCATTGTAACCGACTCTGTGTAACCCTAGCCCTCTCCGGTGTCTATATAAACCGGATGGTTTTAGTCCATAGGACACAACAACAATAACAACAATCATACCGTAGGGTAGCTTCTAGGGTTTAGCCTCCTTGATCTCGTGGTAGATCTACTCTTGTAATACCCACATCATCAATATCAATCAAGCAGGACGTAGGGTTTTACCTCCATCAAGAGGGCCCGGACCTGGGTAAAACATCGTGTCCCTTGTCTCCTGTTACCATCCACCTAGACGCATAGTTCGGGACCCCCTACCCGAGATCCGTCGGCTTTGACACCGATAGTGGCTCCCTCCCCGCTCAATATTTGGGAAGAGGACCAAGGCCTCTATATATAGAGATAGCCACCACAATAGAGATCATCTCATCTAGAGCTGATCAAATCCATCCCAAGTAGAACACTGCACCAGCTCAAGAACACCCCTCGCGAGGCTGTTCTTCCTCTGTATTGTTCATCATCAGCCCCAGAGGCTATCCACCACACCACACACTGGATTAGGGTATTACACCACAACGGTGGCCTGAACTAGTATAAACCTCGTGTCCCTTGTGTGTTCATCATGTAGCTTAGATTCGCGACGAGGCTTTGGGGCGTGGATTGGTAGGGAGAAGATCTTCGTGCGCACCCCAGAGTTCGAACCTTAAGGGTTTTGCCGGAACACGATATCCGACAACAGTCAACAAGTGACAAAGAAATGCAATTCTGCTGTCTCTCTATATGTCGCGACATGCATTTGGAAACTCAAGTGTGGCCTTTAGCTAACCAATTAAATGTGTATGTTAACTAATATCAGTATCATAGCACAATCATATTTGTGGAAGTAAGCTTTGGAATTTTGAGTGTTGTGTTGTTTAGCTTGAAGGGTGGAGTAATGCTAGTATGAAAGAAAGCACCTACGCAGATCATAGTAGAGTAGATAAAAGGGGAAACCCTAAGCATCAAGAGTAAAATCAGGAAAGTGGAACTAGCTGGACCAGTGGGTGGCACACATGCTTTTCGAAATGAATATAGGAACATTAGGTGACTAATTACACGTTCTCTGTTTTAGTGATATGAGCATCGTATCAGATTCATATTTCAACACGTAAGCTTTGGGTTGAGGTCTTGAGGAGCAGTGCTAGGACGACACGAAGCACCTATGATGATGGTAGTGAATATAAAGGGGGGGAACCATAAGCTTTACGAGTATAGTGACCGTGCCATGGCGGATCTGAAGGTGCAAACTGGACAAAACTACTTTGCAACCAATGTTTGCTTTCAACTAGTGTAACGCCCTCGATGCGGCTATAGCTCCCACGTGTCGAGGCACGACTTAGAGGCATAACCGCATTGAAAGCAATGTCGCAAGTCAGGCAATCATTACAACATCCCATGTAATATATAATAGAAGGGGGAGATAACATAGTTGGCTTACACTCGCCACGTCACATCAGAGTACATAAATAACATCCATCAAACAAGCACTCATGGCCCGACTACGGCGCCAAAATAGAAAAGAACCCAACATGCGACAAGGTCCTGAATCGATAACCCCAACTAGGCACCACTACTGATCATCCGGAAAAGACACATAGTAACGCTGAGAGTCCTCGTCGAACTCCCACTTGAGCTCGTAATCGTCACCTGGAGCGGAATCACCTGGACCTGCATCTGGAGTTGTAGTATCTGTGAGCCACAGGGACTCAGCAATCTCACACCCACGCGATCAAAACTATTTAAGCTCATGGGAATGGATAAGGCAAATATATGTGGAGCTGCAGCAAGCGACTAGCATATATGGTGGCTAACTTATACGCAAAAGAGAGCGAGAAGAGAAGGCGAAGCACGAGCGAGAAGCTAAAGGAACATCCTGCGCAAGCATAACTCCAACACCGTGTCCACTTCCCGGACTCCGCCGAGAAGGGGCCATCACGGTAACACACACGGTTGATTCATTTTAATTAAGTTTAGTTCAAGTAATCTACAACCGGACATTAACAAATTCCCATCTGCCCATAACCGCGGGCACGGCTTTCGAAAGTTCAATCCCTGCAGGGGAGTCCCAACTTAGCCCATGACAAGCTCTCACGGTCAACGAAGGAATAGACCTCCTCCCAAGACGTTCCGATCAGACTCGGTATCTCAGTAACTCAAGACACTTCGACAGGTTAAAACAAGTCCAGCAACACCGCCCGAATGTGCCGACAAATCCCGATAGGAGCTGCACATATCTCTTTCTCAGGGCACACTCAGATTGTCTTAGGTACGGGTAGGCCAGCCCAGAGTTGCCCCTGGTAGCCACCGGTAGCTGACAGGTGGACCAACACTCAGAGGAGCACTGGCCCGGGGGGGTAAAATAAGATGACCCTCGGGCTCCGGAAACCCAAGGGAAAAAGAGGCTAGGTGGCAAATGGTAAAACCAATGTTGGGCATTGCTGGAAAAGCTTTAATCAAGGCGAACTATCAAGGGGTTCCCATTATAACCCAACCGCGTAAGGGACGCAACAATCCGGGAACATAACACCGATATGACGAAAACTAGGGCGGCAAGAGTGGAACAAAACACTAGGCGAGAGGCCGAGCCTTCCACCCTTTACCAAGTGTATAGATGCATTAAGATAACATAGCAATATAATGATATCCCAACAAGTAAATAAATGTTCCCACGAGGAACGGCTCCAATCTTCACCTGCAACTAACAACGCTATAAGAAGGGCTGAGCAAAGCGGTAACATAGCCAATCAACGGTTTGCTAGGACAATGGTGGGTTAGGGGTTCAACATGGCAATTGGGAGGCTGACAAGCAAAAGGTAGGCATTGTAGCAGTGGCAAAGCAAAAGAGCGAGCAAACTAGCATAGCAAAGATAGTAGTGATTTCGAGGGTATGATCATCTTGCCTGCACAGTTGTCAGAGTTGACTGGATCCCCACAAGCAAACTCAACGGTCTCCTCGGTAGCGAACTCGTCTCCCGGCTCTACCCAACAAGACAAACAAGCAACAAGGATACAATCAACCGCGGGCAAGTCCAAGCAATATGATGAAATGACGATATGCTATGCGGGATGCAATGCGGGATGCAAAATGCAAGATATGACAGGAAAAGCATGAACCTGGCACCAACTTGGGAAACCATGTGTGCCACTGGATAGAGGGGATGAAATCGCTTGAAAACGATATAAAGATCATAGGAATCGGAGCTACGGTTTAGAAATGGCAAGCGTTTTAAGATATGACACCGGTCTGCGATTTACAGCAAGTAGGCATCTAAACGCAACGAAATGAACATGCTACAGCCACCAAACAAGAAAACAAAGTACATGGCAGTGATGTACACAAGATGGTTGACAAAACACTAGCACTGAGCCATAGGCAAATTCATCCATTAAGAGGTTCAAACAAGCATGGCTAAAACGCAAATGCAAAACAGATTTCAGACTTAGTGAAATTAACACTAGTCTGAAATTTCAGATCACGATGCTCTCTTCGGAGCAGCAAAACAACATGATAGAAAACCTGAACATGACAAGTAAGAACATGGCATGGAGCTACTCAACAAGCTTAACAAAACACCCAAAGTGACCTGGGGCCAAAAGGGTTCACAAAATACTCTACCGAGCTCACGAACATCGCTCGAACACAATCAGTTTTCAGACTTAGTGAAAACTGAGACATGCTGAAATTTAACTCGCGAAGGCATGTAAACGAGCTCGATGCACTCACTATGGTGCAAGTCATGGCAAGGAAAGCATATAACCAGCAATAAGGCACAAAGTGCTAGCTACACATGGCAAGAACGAAGGCATAGCATGCATGAAACACTAACGGTAGCATCGGCAAAATCGCAAACAAGTTGACGATCTGCCCAGATTAACAACGAAGCAAAACTTGAGCTCGATTGAGTCAACCTAGAGAACTCCACAAATGCCAACAAAGCCATGGATGGATAGAGCATAACATAAATATCAAAACTCCCTTACTGATCATCCTCAAAAGAGGCACGGATCATTAGGAAACAAGCTGGACATATGGCATCATGAACTAAAATATCCCAGACTT
>NC_057810.1:570136047-570145481 GCF_018294505.1 Triticum aestivum
GCGCGCCCACGTGGCAGCGCCTGAGTGGCGGAGGCGGGCGGCGGCGGACGCGTCCTGCGCTGGGGCGGACGTGTCCGTCGGCGGCGGAGGATGTTTTTTTTAGGGTTTCGGACGGGGGAAGAAGAGATCCGAATGGAGGGGGGTATAAATAGGCATAGAGGGAGCTAGGAGAGTCCAAATGAGGTGAGGTTTTCGCCCACACGATCGTGATCGAACGCTCTAGGACATGGAGCAGAGTTTGGTGGGGTTTGGGCCAAATTTGGGGGGTGTTGGGCTGCGACACGCACGAGGCCTTTTCGGTCCCTCGGTTAACCGTTGGAGTATCAAACGAAGTCCAAATGACCCGAAACTTGGCAGGCGGTCTACCGGTAGTAAACCAAGGCCGCTTGGCAAGTCTCGGTCCAATCCGGAAATGTTTAATCCCCACACAAGAAAGAAATCTAGAAATGACCACCGGAGGAGAACGAAACGCCGGAATGCAAAACGGACAACGGGGAAAAAGATCGAATGCATGAGATGAACATGTATGCAAATGCAATGCACGTGATGACATGGTATGAGATGCATGAAAACGAAAACAACACACGGAGACAAGGACCCGAACCCGAGAAATAAATATAACTTGACACCGGAAACGGCAAGAGTTGGATACAAATATGGAAAGTATATCTGGGGCGTTACAACACTCCACCACTACGAAAAGATCTCGTCCCGAGATCTAGGACTGAAAGAACTCCGGGTACTCAGAACGGAGGTGATCCTCGCGTTCCCAGGTAGCTTCACGGTCGGAATGGTGTGACCACTTAACTTTGAGAAATTTGATTGACTTGTTGTGAGTCTTGCGTTCAGTCTCTTCAAGAATAGCAACTGGGTGCTCATGATAGGAGAGATCTTCTTGGAGCTCAATGTCCTCGAAGTTGACGGTGCGGTCAGGAGTCTTGAAGCACTTTCGAAGCTGAGAGACATGGAACACATCATGAACATTTGCAAAGTTTGAAGGAAGCTCGAGTTGATAGGCGAGGTCGCCTCTCTTGCTGACAATCTTGAAAGGTCCCACGTATCTAGGGGCAAGCTTCCCTTTGATACCGAAGCGACGAGTAACTTTCATGGGAGAGACGCGGAGGTAAACATGATCTCCGATCTCGAAAGCCAGATCACGGTGCTTACTATCATAGTAGCTCTTCTGGCGGGACTGGGCTGCTTTGAGGTTATCACGAATGACTTTGCACATTTCTTCTGCTTCTGTGATTAAGTCATTACCCAGCAGCTGACGTTCACCGGTTTCAGACCAGTTGAGAGGGGTACGGCACTTCCTGCCATATAGAATTTCAAAAGGGGCCTTGCCCGAACTTGCTTGAAAGCTGTTGTTGTAAGAGAATTCAGCATAAGGAAGACAATCCTCCCACTTCATACCGAAAGAGATCACACAAGCCCTGAGCATATCTTCAAGAATCTGATTGACACGCTCGACTTGACCGCTCGTTTGAGGATGGAAAGCTGTGCTGAATCGGATGTTGGTGCCCATGGCCTTCTGAAAAGAATCCCAAAACTTGGAGGTAAAGATGCTGCCACGGTCTGAAGATATCACTTGAGGAATACCGTGCAGAGAGACAATGCGAGAGGAATAGAGTTCCGCCAATTGAGCTGCAGTGATCGACTCTTTGATAGGCAGAAAATGAGCCACTTTGGTGAGCTTGTCGATGACAACGAAGATAGCATCATTGCCACGCTTGGACTTTGGAAACCCAGTCACGAAGTCCATTTCAATGTGGTCAAACTTCCATTCTGGAATGGCAAGAGGTTGGAGGAGACCAGCTGGCCTTTGGTGTTCTGCCTTCACTCTTCTGCAGACATCACACTCGTTCACGAATTGAGCGATCTCGCGCTTCATTCGAGTCCACCAATAAGCTTGCTTGAGATCCTGATACATCTTCGTACTACCAGGGTGGATGGAGAGGAGAGAGTTGTGAGCCTCGTTCATGATCACCTTACGAAGTTCACCTTTGGGCACAACAATTCGATCCTCAAAGAAGAGAGTGTCCTTGTCATCAAGTCGGTAGCACTTGTACTTGGACTGACTCTTTGCAATACCAATCTTCACCTTCTTCACCATAGCATCAGGAAGTTGGGCTTGGCGAATCTGGTCTTCTAAGGTAGGAGAGACTTGAAGGTTGGCGAGGAAACCTTGAGGAACAACTTGCAGATTAAGTTTGCGGAAAGCTTCACAAAGCTCGGGTTGATAAGGCTTGAGAATCAGACTGTTGCAATATGCTTTCCTGCTCAAAGCGTCAGCAATCACATTGGCCTTGCCTGGAGTATACTCGATACTCGGATTGTACTCTTGAATCATTTCGACCCATCGAGTCTGCCTGAGGTTGAGATTAGGCTGAGTGAAGATGTACTTGAGACTCTTGTGATCAGTGAAAATATCCACTTTCCTTCCCAATAGAAGATGTCTCCAAGTCAACAAAGCGTGCACAACTGCCGCCAACTCGAGATCATGAGTGGGGTAGTTCTTCTCATTAGGTTTCAACTGGCGAGAGGTATAAGCGACAACTTTCTTCTCTTGCATCAGTACAGCACCGAGACCTTGGAGAGAGGCATCACAAAAGACCTCGTACGGCTTGGTTTCATCAGGCGGAGTCAGAACTGGAGCAGTGATCAATTTCTCTTTCAAAGTGTTGAAAGCAATCTCACACTCCGGAGACCAAACGTACTTGACGTGCTTCTGAGGAAGATTTGAGAGAGGCTTGGCGATCTTAGAAAAGTTTTCAACGAATCTTCTGCAATAGCTTGCGAGACCGAGAAAACTGCGGAGTTGCTTTACGTTCTGAGGAGGTTCCCAATTCACAATTGCAGACACCTTCTCAGGATTCACGGAAATTCCCTTGGCAGAGATGATATGACCAAGATAAAGAACCTCATCGAGCCAAAATTCACACTTGGAGAACTTGGCGTAGAACTGATGTTCTCTGAGCTTGTCAAGTACCAGACGCAAGTGCTTGGCATGATCTTCCTTGTTCTTCGAGAAAACCAGAATGTCGTCGAGATAGACCAAAACGAATTCATTGGTGTAGGGGTTGAAGATGAAGTTCATCATGCGAGAGAACGTCGGAGGAGCGTTGGCGAGACCAAAAGACATGACGGTGTATTCATATGAACCAAAGCTTGTTCTGAACGCCGTCTTGGGAATATCTTGCTCACGAATACGAATCTGATGATAACCCATACGGAGATCAAGCTTGGAGAATACTTGAGCACCTTTGAGTTGTTCGAACAGCTCATTGATGTTGGGAAGTGGGTATTTGTTCTTGATGGTCTTCTTGTTCACTGGACGGTAATCAACACAAAGTCGACTCGATCCATCCTTCTTCTTCACAAAAAGAACACCACAACCCCACGGAGAAGTACTAGGCCGGATGAGACCCAATCTTTCTTGCTCATCGAGTTGTTTCTTCAACTCCTTCAACTCTTCGGGGCCGAGCTTGTAAGGACGTTTGCACACAGGTTCCGTGCCAGGCTCAAGTTCAATAACGAATTTAACTGGCCGGTGCGGAGGCATTCCTGGGAGCTCTTCTGGAAAGACGTCTTGATATTCACAAACAACCGGAATCTGCGAAATAGCATCCAATTCACCCTTCTCATTGAGACAAAACAACCGGATGGTATTATCCCGAGCGGCAAAGACAATAACATCCTCAGACGAATGAGTCAGTTGAATCTGCCTGGCTGCACAATCAAGCTGAGCTCTATGCTTAGAGAGCCAGTCCATCCCGAGAATAAGATCGATATCCGAGTTGCCAAGAACCGTAGGAGAAGCCAAGAACTTGTAGTCACCCAGAGTGATAGAAACATCCGGAACGATGGAGTTAGCCTGCATGCGCTTACCAAGAGAGACAACTGCTAAAGGACTAGGCAAAATTTGTGAAGGCAACCCATGCTTAGATGAAAATGGTCTCGAGATGAAACAATGCGATGCACCCGTGTCAAAAAGAACATTTGCAGGAATATCATTAACAGGAAGGTTACCCATGATCACATCTGAAGAATCCTCTGCCTGAGCTGCATTCACCATATTGACCTTGGCGTGCTTGGGATTGTGCTTGACCACCGCTGTACTCGCCGATCTGACAGGAGGAGGAGGAGTAAGACGCCTCTGGTTGGTACACTTGTTGGCATAGTGACCCTTCTGTTGGCACTTGTTGCACGTGACCTCTGAAAGCGGACGGTGATACGGAGCACTCGGTCTTGGAGCTTGAGACGAAGCCTTGTTCTGAAAGCCTGGGTTGGGTGGGTGGGAGAAACCACTGCCACCTTTGCTCTTCTGCTGATACGGCTGACGGAACGGAGGAGGAGGAAGCCAATACTTCTGCTGCTTGACCACTTGAGTAGAAGAAGACGGAGTAATATCTCTGGCACGCTTCCTGGAAGCATCACACCTCATCTGAGCAGCCTCTTGCTTCAGTGCCATGTTGTAGAACTCATCGTATCTCAACGGCTCAAAGAGGACAAGAGCGAGCTGAATTTCCTCACGAAGACCACCCCTGAACTGATAGATCATGCTCTTCTCGTCAGGAACATCCTGCTTGGCAAAACGGGCGAGCTTCTGGAACAACTTGTTGTAGTCATAGATAGACAAAGAGCCTTGCTTCAGATTGCGGAATTCCTGACGCTTACTCTCAACCACACTTTGAGGGATGTGATGAGCGCGGAAATCTTGACGGAAATCGTCCCAAGTGATAACACGTCCACCTCTGGAATCCTTGTACTGCTGGAACCACTCTGCAGTCTGATCTTTGAGCTGGAAAGAAGCGAACTTGACGAAATCTTCAGGCTTGACGTTGCTGCATTCAAAATGCTTTCCCAGATCCACTAGCCAATCGTCAGCATCGGTAGCCTCAACACAACTGCTGAACGTCTTTGGGCCATTAGCAAGGAACTGGTTCAGAGTAGCAAAGTGGTGCTGATTATGGCCTTGATTCCCTTGACTGCCTTGATTGCGCTCTTGAAGGATTTGCATGATCAACTGTGTGTTTGCATTAGTAGCGGCCATCACAGCTTGCCATGCTTCCGGAGGAGGCGGAGGTGGAGGCGGATTAGGATTCGGAGTCGTGCGCGTTGGAGGAGCCATCCTGAAGAGGTTGACCACCATTAGCACATAGATAGACAACAATATAGAAGCTGAATCCAACGGAATGAAAATTGCAACATATAGTCTTCACATCCGAACAAAATGAACGAATGCATTCCTCTTCAAGTGGTCACATATCCATAAATTGAGAAGCCACGAAGAATTAAGGAAGAGAAATAATTCGACAAGGTATGGATCAAGAACGAATAATCGGTAAGAAATCCCAATCTCAAACCAATATCCGTGGAAGAAGAACTAGAGCTACTAGAATTCCCACCTATGAAATTCCCGAACCTTTCCGGTTATGCAATCAGGTGTTGGGGATACAGGGGAAGCACAATATCTCACCCAAACTAGCAAATCCTACATCCAGCTGTATCCATCCTTCAACACATAACCAGGAAAACTTCGGAAACCATCTACCTCAACCTTCGAAAAGCATCCGTTATACAAGTTATGGCGATACTCCCGAACTCCCGCCCCAGTACTGGGTGGCGTCGAGGTTATCTCACCAACGAACTGCATAAAAGAGATTTTCGATGTCGGCGAACATATCTCAAGTATACCAGAATTGCAACGATAAAATTGTGACGACAACACCTCGGAGCTCAACTCCCCGGGACACTACCACAACCCCTAAAGACAGGAGGCACCAAGAACAATGTTCTCGTCACAAAACCATCGGAACAAAACCAAGATACTCGCGTGATCCTAAAAAATTTTTTTAGAGAAATTTGAGAAGAGAAGAGTCAAAACTCTACGTCAGGATGCCTTACCAGAGCGATGAGGAGGCTGAGAAGTAAAAAGAATTCCTAAGCTCTCCGATATATAATTCCTAAGGACTCAAAACACATTTTTTTTTCTAGACACAACTCGGCTGCTAAAAACGATCAAGCAATGGGGCTCCTAAGGTCAGGGAAGGCTCTGATACCAACTTGTAACGCCCTCGATGCGGCTATAGCTCCCACGTGTCGAGGCACGACTTAGAGGCATAACCGCATTGAAAGCAATGTCGCAAGTCAGGCAATCATTACAACATCCCATGTAATATATAATAAAAGGGGGAGATAACATAGTTGGCTTACACTCGCCACGTCACATCAGAGTACATAAATAACATCCATCAAACAAGCACTCATGGCCCGACTACGGCGCCAAAATAGAAAAGAACCCAACATGCGACAAGGTCCTGAATCGATAACCCCAACTAGGCACCACTACTGATCATCCAGAAAAGACACATAGTAACGCTGAGAGTCCTCGTCGAACTCCCACTTGAGCTCGTAATCGTCACCTGGAGCGGAATCACCTGGACCTGCATCTGGAGTTGTAGTATCTGTGAGCCACAGGGACTCAGCAATCTCACACCCACGCGATCAAAACTATTTAAGCTCATGGGAATGGATAAGGCAAATATATGTGGAGCTGCAGCAAGCGACTAGCATATATGGTGGCTAACTTATACGCAAAAGAGAGCGAGAAGAGAAGGCGAAGCACGAGCGAGAAGCTAAAGGAACATCCTGCGCAAGAATAACTCCAACACCATGTCCACTTCCCGGACTCCGCCGAGAAGGGGCCATCACGGTAACACACACGGTTGATTCATTTTAATTAAGTTTAGTTCAAGTAATCTACAACTGGACATTAACAAATTCCCATCTGCCCATAACCGCGGGCACGGCTTTCGAAAGTTCAATCCCTGCAGGGGAGTCCCAACTTAGCCCATGACAAGCTCTCACGGTCAACGAAGGAATAGACCTCCTCCCAAGACGTTCCGATCAGACTCGGTATCTCGGTAACTCAAGACACTTCGACAGGTTAAAACAAGTCCAGCAACACCGCCCGAATGTGCCGACAAATCCCGATAGGAGCTGCACATATCTCTTTCTCAGGGCACACTCAGATTGTCTTAGGTACGGGTAGGCCAGCCCAGAGTTGCCCCTGGTAGCCACCGGTAACTGACAGGTGGACCAACACTCAGAGGAGCACTGGCCCGGGGGGGTAAAATAAGATGACCCTCGGGCTCCGGAAACCCAAGGGAAAAAGAGGCTAGGTGGCAAATGGTAAAACCAATGTTGGGCATTGCTGGAAAAGCTTTAATCAAGGTGAACTATCAAGGGGTTCCCATTATAACCCAACCGCGTAAGGGACGCAACAATCCGGGAACATAACACCGATATGACGAAAACTAGGGCGGCAAGAGTGGAACAAAACACTAGGCGAGAGGCCGAGCCTTCCACCCTTTACCAAGTGTATAGATGCATTAAGATAACATAGCAATATAATGATATCCCAACAAGTAAATAAATGTTCCCACGAGGAACGGCTCCAATCTTCACCTGCAACTAACAACGCTATAAGAAGGGCTGAGCAAAGCGGTAACATAGCCAATCAACGGTTTGCTAGGACAATGGTGGGTTAGGGGTTCAACATGGCAATTGGGAGGCTGACAAGCAAAAGGTAGGCATTGTAGCAGTGGCAAAGCAAAAGAGCGAGCAAACTAGCATAGCAAAGATAGTAGTGATTTCGAGGGTATGATCATCTTGCCTGCACAGTTGTCAGAGTTGACTGGATCCCCACAAGCAAACTCAACGGTCTCCTCAGTAGCGAACTCGTCTCCCGGCTCTACCCAACAAGACAAACAAGCAACAAGGATACAATCAACCGCGGGCAAGTCCAAGCAATATGATGAAATGACGATATGCTATGCGGGATGCAATGCGGAATGCAAAATGCAAGATATGACAGGAAAAGCATGAACCTGGCACCAACTTGGGAAACCAAGTGTGCCACTGGATAGAGGGGATGAAATCGCTTGAAAACGATATAAAGATCATAGGAATCGGAGCTACGGTTTAGAAATGGCAAGCGTTTTAAGATATGACACCGGTCTGCGATTTATAGCAAGTAGGCATCTAAACGCAACGAAATGAACATGCTACAGCCACCAAACAAGAAAACAAAGTACATGGCAGTGATGTACACAAGATGGTTGACAAAACACTAGCACTGAGCCATAGGCAAATTCATCCATTAAGAGGTTCAAACAAGCATGGCTAAAACGCAAATGCAAAACAGATTTCAGACTTAGTGAAATTAACACTAGTCTGAAATTTCAGATCACGATGCTCTCTTCGGAGCAGCAAAACAACATGATAGAAAACCTGAACATGACAAGTAAGAACATGGCATGGAGCTACTCAACAAGCTTAACAAAACACCCAAAGTGACCTGGGGCCAAAAGGGTTCACAAAATACTCTACCGAGCTCACGAACATCGCTCGAACACAATCAGTTTTCAGACTTAGTGAAAACTGAGACATGCTGAAATTTAACTCGCGAAGGCATGTAAACGAGCTCGATGCACTCACTATGGTGCAAGTCATGGCAAGGAAAGCATATAACCAGCAATAAGGCACAAAGTGCTAGCTACACATGGCAAGAACGAAGGCATAGCATGCATGAAACACTAACGGTAGCATCGGCAAAATCGCAAACAAGTTGACGATCTGCCCAGATTAACAACGAAGCAAAACTTGAGCTCGATTGAGTCAACCTAGAGAACTCCACAAATGCCAACAAAGCCATGGATGGATAGAGCATAACATAAATATCAAAACTCCCTTACTGATCATCCTCAAAAGAGGCACGGATCATTAGGAAACAAGCTGGACATATGGCATCATGAACTAAAATATCCCAGACTTTGTGAAAATCACTAAGTCCCTGAAATCTGCAATCCCAGGTACCTCTCTTCGCAAGCTTGCACAAGACAACACACACATCCTAAAAATGCATGGGTGGCTCCTCTGGAAAGAAGACAAAATGCTTCACAATTCATCCCAAAGGGGCACAGGCATATCATGCACGAATTAAACATGACAAAAATGACAAAAGTGCATGATGAACTAACGGATCTGCAATTTAACTCACGAAGGCTCCTTCTAACAGAATTTTGGGTATCAAGATGACCTCAAATGCAAATGATGCAATGGAATGAAATGATGTACATGTCGAGACGAAGATTTTGATATATCATACGCCCAAAACGGATCTACGGTTGCGGAGATACAAGCAGTCAAAGAATGCATAAAAATCTGGGAGATTAGGGTTTCGGGGAGAGGTCAACCTAGCCCAGATCCAGATCTGGATCGGCACGCTTCCCGAGGCGGCGCCGGAGACACTGTAGCAGCCGGAGGAGCTCGTCGCCGGAGCCAGTGGAGGAGGGGAGGCCGGCGAGGCGGCGGGGAGAGGCCGGGGTGGCGACGGGGAAGGCCGGCGGCGGCGCCCGGCGGCGGTGGAC